>NC_053440.1:51205591-51460154 GCF_007990345.1 Gossypium hirsutum
ATAATTAAGTTGGCATGTTATTATATATATTATATTTTAAACCAATACATTTTACTTATTATCATTTTAAAATAATAATAACAATATTCCTATTTATTATTTATCATTTATGTTATGTTTTTGTTATATTTCTTTTATTGGCATGTTATTTTTATTATTTTAATATTATTTTTTTTATTTTTTTATGTAGGTAAAAGATTATACCATTGAGATTGAATTTGTGAATGGGACCATTGAGTTGGAGTTTGAGTTGGAATTTATAAGATATATTTATTTTGTTAATGTAGTGTAGCAAAAAATATTATGTGGACAAAACTGTTTGATATTTTTTGTAATTAAAAGCAATATATAAAATTTAGGTATTTTGATAAATATTTAAAATGCATCAAACTTAGAAATTAATTATCGAAATTTGTTTTAAAATTGCAGGTATCGCAATGGGTTCATTGATTAAAAACGATGATCACATATCAAGCACAGTTAATAATATGATAATATATTATTATTTGTTAATTATGGTTCTCTTAACGTCATTTACAGAAATAAATTATGTTATAATAACTATTTTCTATAATTTAATAGTGTCAGGGCCCGTACCACGCATTGAGGGGTTGGGTGAATGGTTTAGGATATCCCCTGGATGAGCGACTGATGACATACTTAAAGTTAGCCGGGTTCGGGTCAGCAGTATTGATCCAGACATTTGATTTGTGGTACAATTTAATATCCGCATTGGTCGAGCGTTGGCGCCCGGAGACCCACACTTTTCATTTGCCATATGGGGAGTGCACTGTCACTTTGGAGGATGTTGCATTGCAACTTGGGCTCCCAATTGAAGGAAGTGCCGTAACCGGCGTAAGTACGATACTTGAGTCTACTACCCTTTGTTATAGCCTACTAGGAGTCTCGTCCAACAATGCTGAGTCCAAATTTACGGGTTTGAGATTTTCATGGCTGAAAGCTAATTTTAAACATTTATCAATTAATGCCATTGAGCAGGAGGTGATGTGCGCAGCTCGAGCGTACATTATGCATATTATAAGGGGTGTACTGATGCCAGATGCAAACAACAACAGGGTTCATTTGATGTATTTACCCCTATTAACTTATTTGCAGAATGTTCGCTCGTATAGTTGGGGTTCCTCGATTTTGACGATGTTGTATCATGAGCTTTGTCGGACGACAAAGCCTGATGCCGTAGACATAGGCGGATGCCTCATATTGCTGTAGTCATGGGCTCTTTATCGGAAGCCATTCTTGGCATCTGTTAGGCACCAAGCATACGTATTTCCATTAGTGAACATGTGATAAAATTTTACTTGTTATAACAATTAATTGACATTACTTCACCACAGTACAGCACTCCTTCTGGCTCGTATCCACCACATTACTCCACTCTTTTTGGGTCGTATCCATCGCAGTATGGCACTCCTCCCGGCTCAAGTTCATCGATGGCGTTCGAGGCATATAATTTTTCTTCTGTGTTTCGCACACCCCCACCTGCAACTGAAGAGAATGTTGATCGCCACGATCACCCACAACATGAACGTCCACCCTTACAGAAATATACCCCTAGGACCATACCATCAAACCATCAATTTTAAGGGTTTCTTGCAATTTAAATATGACAAAGTTTGTACTTTTCTTTATTCTAAAAAATATAAATTAAGAAAAAAACAATTTTTGTATTTATTTAATTAGATTAATTGCAACGTTAAAACTTGGAACAAACTTTATGGTCATAAATTAGATTAATTGCAACATTACAACATTACAACATTACAATATTAAAACTTGGAACAAGCTTTGTAATATAAATTAAATACATTACAATATTAAAACTTGGAACAAACTTTGTAATATAAATTAGGTATATTGGATTACATAAGCTCAATTCCTACCCGATCGTGACGATTGTCCAATATGGTAGTTTCATTACAGGTATTTACTTCAATTACGACCAACTAATCTGCATAATCCACAACGCTTACCGTCAGATTTCTCCCTAATGTCCATTTCATTATGGATTCTGGATGATTGCGGACGACCTTTCAGATTCCTACGCAACCCTTTGTCTAGGACAATCTCGAAATTCGTCAGAGGCACCTCCCACGTAGATAGGTCAGGCAGGACGGGGAACTTATTCTCCCAAACACGCAACGTGCGCTCGAGGGTGTACACATCATCTATAAATTGTTCAACATTGAGTGAGACTTTAGCACACACTGCCACAAAATGTGCACATAGATAATGAAATGTTTGGAACCTTCTACAATCGCATCGTTTGTTTTGGAGATCAACTCCATAGGACCTATGTGGTATACCAGGTCGACGACCGATGGTCTCCATAACTCGAAACATTTTAAGGCATCGTGATTATACTTCTACATTCATCGACTTCGTCATCCGATGGTTTGCAACCATTGTATCCTTGACATCTTTGACAAACACGTGTCCAGCCTCCATTTGGTTCACTTATTGCTAGCCTATTCTTAGCATCAAGGTAGCCAACCTATAGAATGTTGCCGAGAAGAAAGATGAAATCGGAAGTTGTCGTGTTTTCAACAACACAAAGTTGATCCCCTCCGCTAAGTTTGTGGTTATATGACCATAGCGAAAGCCCTCGTCAAAACTTTGAGCCCATTGCCATGGCTCCATGGCACCCAACCACTGTCAGAAAGATATGTTCGTTTGACCCTCCATGTCACTCTCAAGTCGAGTCATTCTTTGGCAGAAAATGTGTGGCTCTAGCTCATGCGCTGTATATGTATTAAGAATAGATAAGTTATAGTATTGCCCTAAAACATTAAAACTTATATTGAAAAGATAAGGTTATCATTTACCAATTCTCACAACTTGTCTCCGTCAGTCTGCATTATTATAATCTCGAGGAAGTTAGTCGCGATGTGCTGGATACAGTAAACGGATCTTCATGGCACACCAGAACGCCTAATGGCGACAATTAACCCTTTCCTTCTATTGGAGATTATACAAATATTATCGTTGTTAGTAACATACCTCCGTAGGTTCGTAAGGAAGAATTCTCACGATTCCATGTTCTCCTTATCTACGATGGAAAATTCTATCGAGAGCACGTTCTTGTTCCTGTCTTGAACAACCGCAAGAAGTAAGATCTGTGTATATTTTTCGTATAGCCAAGTCTCATCTACTTGCACAAATCGCTTGCAATGGGGAAATGCGCGCACAAATGGATCAAAAGTCCAG
The DNA here is from genome assembly GCF_007990345.1 of Gossypium hirsutum. NCBI lineage: Eukaryota > Viridiplantae > Streptophyta > Magnoliopsida > Malvales > Malvaceae > Gossypium > Gossypium hirsutum. Next base: position 51,208,817 of record NC_053440.1, read on the forward strand.
AACATTCGATGGAAAATCTTTTTTCCCTATTGTAGTTGGTCATCCAAGCCGTAATAAAGTCGTGTCTGTAACTCAATAACAATCCCGGGTACGTACTCCCGCATAGTGGCTATCCATTCCTGTAGCTCATTGTACGATGTATCGAAATCTCCGTACATTTGCTCCATTGCCATTTGTTTAGCTATCCACGCCTTTCGGTATGATACTCGATACTGGAATCATGTCTGCATTTTGGCAATTAGTACCGAAACTTTAATGGTCCACATGCCCTTTACCATTGGCATGATACATGTACAGATAGTTTTGGAATCAAGTTTTCGATGATTTTTTGTCATATGTGTTGACGTGCATCTGTGAGGCCCAACAAGTTTTCATATCTCCCACATTTGCGACTTTTGAATAAATGCGGCTCATACCTGCCAATTGCAACCTTCCGCCGACTTCTAACACTCTCCAATATATAATGTCGGTTTAGACACTGATATATTCATGCTATACCTTTGAATAGCAAATACGCACTCTTCCTTACTTTCGAATCTCTGGCCCACGAACAACTCTTCAGGGTCGAAATCTACGGCCAGCCAGTGAGTAGATAGTATTTTAGGGTACTCCAAGAACTCGGCGGCGTGCGCTGCGTCGGGGTCTATGAGTGACATATGTCCCTCAGGATTATTTTGTATCACAGTACGCCGAATCTGGTTCCCGATTACAGACGCGTTAATATTTCCATCGTCATTCACGTCTTCGCCGTAAATATCATCGGGGACCTCGTCCACATCGGGATCACTATCACTATCGATCTCGTGATCATAAGGATCACTACTATCGTATCCATCATCACCAACCACATCAATATTAGATGCAACATTAAGACCGATATCGATCCCGCGTATAGTCAATTCACTAACAACGTACGATATTGGAGCCACCATACATTGTTTTTGAGCTCCATGTTCTTCACCTAATGCAGTGAGATCTTCAGTTGGCTCCACACCAGCTAACCTAGTAAATAACTGAATCTGTGCAGTTTGGTCATTCCGATTCCCACAATAAAGAACAATCATTGTCTCCACGTCTTCATTGCCTACAAGTTCCATTTCATTGAATTTGATGAGATCTGTCGAAACTAGAAACTTGTAGAAAAGTTTCGAGATCTTTCTCCCACAACGTCTAACAATTTTTGCGCTAATCATTTCCTTCATATCATCGAACGAGACATTTCTATTAAATCTCATTGCTATTTGTTGGCGACATTCAAATATACATCCAATGGTTATTGTCAAGATTATTCCATCGAAGTAAACGCATACGAAAAATTGATTATCCGTCTTCAATACTCAATCTATTAAAAAATAAACAAAAATTCTCAAAACAATTTCGAACAGAAAAAAATACTTACATAAAAAATTTAATGAACAAAAAGAGACCAAAATTATATCAATATGAATTTTTTTTCATTCATAAGCTTAGACTTTTTTAGTTCTCATTTTGTACATGAACAACATTTATCTTTACATTTAACCACTTAAATTCATTTCTACGTTTTCTTCCATTTCCAATCTTGTATCTTCCTCTAGGAAATTCTCTAGATTAAATTCTGAATTCTCTTCAAATTCATCTTTTACAATCCAATTTGGAAGTTCCTCAGGATCTTCTTCCTTTTCAATCTTTAAAACGGGTATTGAATTTAGAAATTCTCTTGGTAATTTCTTAACAACTAATTTTGATTCCCAGTCAATTTTCATGAACCTACACTTTGTCTCGCTCTTTTCCTTGCTCCATAAGAGATTATAAACTTCACGAAGTATATAACTAGATTCTAATAGGTTCGTGGTACCAATGTCTTCCAAAGTTGGTCTAAAATGATTTGATGCTCCCGTTCTATTAATATCCCTATAAGGGTTAAGTATTGCACTTTATTCTATCTAATCAGTTCATGACCCTTTCGTAACACTTTTTGCATCTTTTGATTTACGGTAATGAGGTGTTGAACGATGTCTTCTTTTGGTTTCATTCTGTAATCTTGCAATTCTCTCATCATCTTATCAACTTTCTCCCTTTGTGCTGAAGTTATTATCTGATCAGGCAATATCAAATTTATTGCCATTTCTAACAATATCTATAACAGAAAATATTTTTATTTCGATTTCAGTATTTATTTATTTTTTCTGTTGTTATCACCAACTAACAATTACTTTATAATAGTTACTAACATAAAAACTTTCAAATATATTAAAATTTTTTAAAACATAACATTCAAAACCTAACAAATCACAAAAAACCTTAAACAAATAATTAATCTAAACACAAAACTTACTAACAAAATAACTTAAAAATTAATATAAAATTACATTTATAATCTAACAAATCAAAATAAACAAAATAACTTTAAAACAAAACATAAAAATAACACTAAACAAACTATATAATACTAACAAAATAATTTTTTCTTATCATAATCTATTATATTTGAAAATAACAATAAAAATAAAAATACATTTTCTTTCTTTCTTGTCTTTTCTTTCTTTCGCTTCCCTCTCTTCTTCCTTATGTTCTGTTATTTTTTTTAACAGATCCTAATATTGAGTCGGATGGGAGGAGGGGAGGAAAAGTGGTATTGGTGTCACCTATCAGATACCCCTATAGTATAAAACTATTGATTCTATACTATTTCGGTACAAAGTGGTGCCGCCTATCAAGTAGGTTCCACTATTAAAAAAAAATCAGTCAAATGTGTCGGTTTTTAGGGTGGTGCCGCCTATGCACCACCCTCCACTTGGTTGGATGTACCATTTCGGTACATAATCTATTTAACATACCATTTAAGTATTTTTTTATAATATATAGGTAAAAAAGCCTAAAATTTAAATTCATTATTATGTTTTTAAAATATTTATGTATTTTTATATATTTTTAATTTTTATATATTATTATTTTTTGTCAACATTTTTTAAATCTTTATATATTTCTTTAAATTTTTTTGAATTATAATTAAATTATAACATTTGTAAATTTTAAGGATTAATTTTTAAAATTATGATTAAGGGTGAGCTTGGATGGGTAGTACGTTTACTAGTGGTTAGTATAAAATAGTGGTGGCGGTGAGATTAGATACTGTAACGATTGTAGAAGCCCAATTTTGCCCGGGCCCAATCAAAAAACCAAACCAAATATAAAAATAAAAAATAAATCAGGCCCAAACTTACAAACCCAAATGACCCAAAAAATAAAAAACCCTTATGGCCCAGTGGCCCACAACCTAAACTGTTTAAAAAAAATAGAAACCCTAGTGCCCCTTGCGCCGCTCCTCGTGCCACGTCAGCACACTTACGCCTTGAGGTTTGCCATCGTCAATGCCTCTACCACCTTTGACTTAACCACCACCTGCAAAGAAGAAGTAACATGCAAGAACATCAAACACGCAATGGCAGCAAGAACAATAGAAAAAATAGAAAAATAACATTGTAAAACGACTATAAAAAGCCTAAAAAATAGATTGTAACCCTTTTTTTTCTTTTTTTTTGAAAAATTAAAATAAAAAAGCAAAAAAAACAATCGAAAAAAATTCAAAGGTGATCTCTTTTTCCTTTTTTTTCTTTGAATCAATTATTATATATATACAAAAAATAAAATAAAAAGAAAAAAAAAACCTTACTTGGTGTCCATTTTCTGCCGTCGGGAGCCGAAGGATTCTTTGCCTTTTTGGCATTTTTTTTGCCAGCTTCTAAAAAACCGACCCTAGATTCGGGCTTAGGGAGCCAAAACAACCAAAATAGAGGTTTTTTTTGTTTTTCGGCCACCGTAGACGGCAGAGCCGTCGCCGGCGATCGGTAGCCATCGCGGCGGTGACTCACCAGAACCAAGGCCAGTAGAAAAAGGCAGGAGAGAAAAAAGAGAATGAAGATTTTTTTTTAAATTGGTGTGAAATAAATTTTTTTTTTGAATTTTTTTTACTTATATAGGTTTCCAAAATGACGCCATTTTGGGAGTGACCTCAGACGCCCAAAACGACTTCGTTTTGGTGAGACCCGTGGCCTGACCCGATCCACCTCTAGGATCCGCGCGTTTTTGAACTGAAGGTCTATTTACTCTTTCGGTCCTTCCGCTTTTTCACTATTTCTCAATCTCGTCTTACTACTATTTATTATTTCTTTTAATTTAACCATTTTATTCTGTTTTTTGTGCAATTTGGTCCCCTAATTGTTGCCCCCTGGGGAAGGACACATGTCTCGAAATTTTGGGATAATTTCCTATTTGGTCCCTGTTTATTTTAGTGTGTTTCATTTGGATCCCCTATCCTATTTTTTTATTTTTAGAATTCACGCCCTATAATTTCATTTAAATTTCAATCAAGTCCATATTTATTTTATTTCAAGTTAGCCCCTTTATTATTTATTTTACTCTGATTTACCCTAATATTTCATTTAAATTTTAATTTTATCCTTTGTTTATTTAATTTCAACCCTTTTACAAATTGTTTTATTTTTATTATTATTTTTTTATTTGTTTTTATTTTTTTAAAAAGAAATCATATTGTTTATATCCTTTTATTTATGCATTTCTTCGTTCATTTATTATTATAGTCATTATTATTTTATTTTTAATTTTTATTCTTGTTATTTTATTATTCCTTTATTATTTTTGACACTCTCATGTCATGTTTATTTATATTTTTTCATCATGCATTTTCCATTTTATTTTATTTTAAGATTACCTTATTTATTTTATTATTACTATGATTTGATCATTAATATTATTATATTAATTACATTAGTATTACTATAATATTCCTTATTTACTTATTATATATTATTCTAATGTTCTATTTATATAGCCATTTTATATTATTTCATTATCATATCATACAATATAATTACTTGTTTTTGCATTATGCCCGAACAAGTAAAATGCATATCGTTTTAAGTATTATGTTTGTTTTTTTGGCACGATGCATAAAAAATGTAAAATTTTTAAATCGTGGCAATGTTCATTATTTTCAAAATTAGAAAAGTCGTGTTCTTAACGTACGGAATATGACTTCTTTCTAAAATCGATATAGTCGAATATCTACTTTAAAATAAATAAATAAAATGAGATTTAAGTGATGATCAAATGGCATTCATTCTTATTCTCGAGGATCTAAGGCGTTGTGTCCTAACTTACGGGATGTGATCATTTCTTCTCAATTAACTTGAAATAAGCCATTTTTTGTAAAAATTAATTTAGTTAAGTAATGTATCAAAGAGGGATCGTGTTTTAAACTCTTTTCAAATTTTTAATTTTCGACATTAAGACATCAAGTAATCAATTAAGTACCAATTTTGGGCGTAATGAGGGTGCTAATCCTTCCTCGTGCATAACCGACTCCAGAACCCATCTCCTGGATTTTGTAGACCAGAAATTATCATTTTAGTAAATCTAAACTTTTATTAAAATGATCAAATTACGAGGTGATCCGATCACACCTAATAAAAAAGATTGGTGGTGACTCCCATCTTCGTTTAAAAAAAAATAAAAAGTCGATTTCAAAAAAGATTTCGACAACAATATTGTAGCGTGAGATAAAAAGTAAACTAAACGTACCACACTGCACCGTCCATCCAAACCCATACTAAATTGATAGAATATGTAAAAGTCAACGACTAAATTTGTTGTTATACTAAGTTTTTAATTGTCACATTAACTTCTCATTTGTGATTTTAATGAGAGTTACCAAAACGACCGAATTATGTAACGTAAGTGTTTAAATTGCAAACTTTTTTTATTTTGAGTGCCTAAAATAAAAAAAATTTAATAGTTAGGTAAATCTCTATTATTTATCTTAAATTTTAACTTTCTAACTACATAGAAAAATTATTTTCTCACTAATGTTGAAAAGAATCACATCAAGGAAAGTAACTTTTAAATGAAAACTATATTCCTAAAAAGAGTTAATAGTCTTTAATATACTAAATACAAGAATCACTCTCCCATCAATTAAATTTTTAGAAAATCAAAATTTCTGTATAAAGTAAGTAGGTTTGTTTAGAATCATAGCTTTCCCAATAGCTTTGGAATAGGTAACATTATTGCTAACAAGGGAGAGAACTTAAGATTTGTAGCAAGATGCAAAGTCAAATGGGAGTTTGTTTCTTTTATAAACTTATGAACTCTTGTTCTATTTTATGACTTGTAATCAATGGGATGTTTGATATTTCTGACATGGTCCATATTTTTGCTTTAGAATGCATGCTTATTTTCTATGAGTAGGATGCATGCTTTTGCTCATATGTTTTATGACCCAAAATGCATATTGTATTTTTCGGGGAATATACTATTTAATTTTCTAATCCATTTATGCATATTGATTGTGAGAAAATTATATGATTATTGTTATATAGGGAATATGCTACTTAATTATCTAGTTATTTTCCTTGTTGATTGCATTAATTTATCGACCTGTAAAATATTATTTGTCGCAAGATTTTATCCAAATTTTTAAGGAGGAGATTATTGAAACATTGATTGTTTTGTTACAATTAATGTTGTAATATGAGTTTCCGTAGAAATTTCAATAGTCGATACATATTGGGAATAACTTATATTAGGATGATTCTAAAAACTATTATACACTCATCTATAGAGAAATTATTTTATAGATCATTCCCACCACATTATTTATAGTCCCTTCCAACAATTTTTTTCACGTCATTGACACATAATTTTAATAATTTTTTACTCTGAGCCCTTAAACCTTTAACCTGAACATTGAATCCCAACCCTAAAATTGAACCCCGAATTTTAAATTTTGAACCCAAACCCTAAATCTCGGGGTTCGGGATTCAAGATTCAAGGTAAAATAATTACGAAAATTATGTGTCAATGACATGAGAAAAATTGCACAAAAATTACTCTTTTTTTTAAAAAAATTGATTGCACAATAATAAAAAATATTAACTTATGAATAAAATAAAATGATTAGAATTTGTAAAAAAAAAAGATGTTTGTTTATAATTTAAAAAATTAATTAATTTAATTAATTAAATTAAATTTAAATTAAGTTGGAGAAGGTATTAGATATACATGAGTGTATAATAGTACTTTATTATCTTTAAAATTTAGTGATGTGGCACTATTTTATTGGTGCCTAAAAACCATGTTTTTTAGAATCATTCTTAATATAATTGATTCGCATACATATTTTATTAGATTGAGAATTTACCTTGTATCTATAAAAAAGAAAGGAACCACATAAACTATCACAAAGTAAGATTAGAGAAGTAAGATTATTATCCGAACTGGATAAACAATTTTGATCTAGTGTGGAATTTCAAACAATATATGTGTGTGTGAGAAGTGAGAAGCCAATTAAGGTTGAATTATTAGAGAGCAGGATGCGGATGGGAAGGGGACCTCCTAGGGGGAAAAGAAGCTTTGATAGCTAAAGTCCCAGAATCTTATCAGTTATTACAACATTTTAGTATTTACAAACATTAAGGAGAAACAAAGAAACAACCAGCAACCACAATTATTGCTATTTTGAGGACCCATCCAAAGACATGTCAATGTCTGTAAAACATAGCTTCTTCTTTTAAATGAAAATTTTTAACTTTAATTTTATTCTAAGGTTCATCTTATTAAATATTTGTTATTTTTTTAATATTTAAAATTGATTTTAGTTAAACTATCTGATTTATTGATCAATTGATGATCTAAAATTGCATCAATTTGACTTTCAAATTCAGATTTATTTAGGATCAATGTATTTTATTTATTTATTTATTTTACGGTTTATAAAAATTAAATTTTTCAAAAATCATATTGAGTTTATTTGGTAAAAGGAAAAATAAAAGAAGAAAGAAAAAATAGGAAAATTACATAACACGTGAAAGATATTTTGTGGTTCAAACCTTTTGTTAAGTTCATATTGAAAATAAGATAATGTAACAATTTTTATGTCATAATTGTAGTTAGAAGAATGAAGGTGTTTAGGTGTTTCATAGTGTTGAATTGAGTTCAAAATTTGAGGCTTGAATTTAATTTTACTTTTAAAGCTCAAATTGGAGTAAATAATGAAGTGCTGAAGCCTGTTGGATTAGATTAATTTATATATAAAATCCAATTTTTTTATATTTGATTGAGGAAAATTTGAGTAAAGGGTTATAATAGGTGAAGAATATTTCACAATCTATCCAAATCCGTCACAATTGTGCAAATGACAAGAGACAAAATCCTAGAAAAGGGAAGTAAATGTAGACCACCCCAATCCCCAATTTGCAGAATATCTTTAATTTGTGGCTCTCATTTTTCACCATCTGTCACTCACTTAGTAAATATAATTAAATCATTTAATAAAAGTATGTACCACTCCTTCAGTTTCTTTCATTTTTGAAAATAGATAAATTTATCCCTTTTTAGAAAAAAACAAAGGAAAGAAAGTGAGTCTTTGTACTTTTCTAAAGAATCAGTGTCAACACATGCCATGTGTTCAGTTTTAAAAATTTTTAAATTTCCATTAAAATTTATAAAACACTCCAAAACTAATAAAAAATAAAAATATCTTTAAAAATTTTAAAATATTGTATCAAAAAGTAAAAAAAAACTAATAAGATTTTCCAAAATTTTGAAAAAAGAATTAAAAAATATTTTTTTAATATAGATTAAAACAAATTTCTTTCTCTTAATTATAAGAATCATCATTTGATGATAATAAAACTCTTGTGAGAAAAAAAAACAGAAAAAAAAGAAGCACATAAAAAATATTAAATCATGGAACATCAATAATATGAGGGGTTAAAATGATAAAATTGATGTTTTTAAAATAATAATGAGGGTGCTTTTGTTTTCAAAGTTTTGTTTAGGCTATCGATAAGAAAAACTATGTTAGTTAGATGACTAATCCGACCATTTAAAACTAACATCTACAACTTCTCCAATCATTGTAGAAAAACAGTTTAATTGGATCACATATGAATGTTGATTTGATCAAAACTGTTCAAAAGAGATCAAATTGTATTATAATTAACTATTTAAATTATTTAAATGACTTGAACTAAACTATTTAGTTATAATTATTTATTTGAGTTGATTCGATAACTTGAATAACTCTAATAACCGACCTATTTAATATAAATTTTAAAGATATAATCGATTTTTTACCTGTACGTGAGAAGTGTTACTTACAAGAATATAACTTCTTCAATAATGAATCCATGGAATTGGCATGTAATCAACGAACTAAGAACTAATGCAAAAGGGTGCAATATACGCAGGTTGTAGAGAGTAAAGCGAAGAAGGCTTCTGCAAGATAATTCATGAACTGTGTACAAAAGGAAAGGGTCCAATTAATCTAGTTTTGCATAAGAACACTTGTATACTTGTGAGGTTCACAAAATCATATCATTTTCAAATCACAGCGGATAATATCTGGGTGTGGATCCTACAAGAGAATGAACTCTGCACTAAAATTGATGTAGTCATTAAATAGTGCAACTTTTAAATAGAACAAAGTAAAGGAAATCAAAGCAAGTGTGTCCATATCCTAAAGAGAAAATAAAACTATTGATTAAGAACTTATTAAGACCAAATGAAAGGAACGAACTTCAATGCCTTAATTACTAATTTTAGAAGGAAAATAAGTACAATTTTCCAACAGAATTGTCGCCTTTAGGCTTCTAGGAATTTAGGGTTTCTTTTAGGAATCGCCATCAAGAGAGAAATTGAAGATTCATCAGAAAAAAAGCTGGAAACAGAAGAACAACAAAATGATCGTTTTGGATTTATGGAATTGTGGGTTATATTCCTTTTATATGTAACAAAATAGATGACTCTTACTCTTCCTTTTATATACCAACGAAACTCATCTTGTCTTTCCAAGCTGCGACTTGGATTTATTGGCATCTCAACGTGGCCTCGAATTCTGCATTTGAATTTTGCTTCTTTTAAACAAGGGCAGAGTGGTCACATTGGCTCCTGATTTTGCCTTAGAAAACTTTGTATGAAGTGGTTATTTAGTTCTTAGAAGGAGAGGATGCCATCTTTAGTTTAGAACGTTTTCTTTAAGTTTAATTTTTTTCATAATTTTTAAGAAGTATTATTCAACTCTCAATTTAGTTGTGGATTGCGATAATTCGTTGGATATTTATTTAATATTAAGTTTTTCTTAGATTTGTTTATTCCTCTACTGTTTTTCTTTATTTTTCATATCTTTTATATTACTAGCAAATCTACAATAAACTAAATTAATTATGTGATCAGAAGATCCTTAAGTTAATGATTCAATAATTAAAATAAGATTAAAAATAGATTTAAAAAATATGGTGCGGTTTAATTCTCTTGATTTGTATTCATGTTGTTAATTCTAAGTGATAGATAGGTTAGTGAAAATTCTAGGGAAAACTGGATTAAGAGCCGGCCACCCACTTTACACTAGCAATCTAATAAGAGGTTACCCCAAGATTGGTTCTAAGTAACAACTTCCAATTGACAACCATAATAGCCAAATGAGAAATTGGTAAATGTAGTTGTTAGAGTTGTGTGACCCAAATTCTAAGAGATTGCTTGCAAGTCAAGTTAAATAAAATATATTTTTTCTAGAAGATTTAGTATTTATTAGTATAATATATTTAGCATTTATTAGCATAGTTTATTTGACCTACTAATTTAGCCTATAAATAGGTTCTTTTACAACCTTAGAAAATACACCCATTAGATATTAGAACTCATAACACATTTAGAGAATTTTGTGTTTATGTTTTGAGGGTCATTTGTTTTCGAGTTTTCGGGGTTTAGTTTTTATCTTCATATTTTATACTCTTCGTTCTTTTGCCATTATAGTAAAATTATCTTTGCTCGTGGTTTTTTATCCTCTTTGGAAGGCTTTTTCCACGTTACATTTGTGTGTTCAATTTCTCAATTTATTCCGCTATTTTTTTACTTGTTACTTAATTGGGTCAATTCTAACAAGTGGTATCAGAACTAATTCAATTTTCATAGATCAGCTCATTCAGAGATGACAGCAACAAGGTTTAAAATTGAGAAGTTCGATGGTGAGACAAATTTCAATCTGTGGCAAGTTCGGATGATGGAAATTCTAGTTTAAACCGGCTTAAAAAGGTTGTTATCGGGAAAAAGCCTGAGAATTTAAATCAAACAGAATGGGAAAAGCATGATGAAAAGGCCTTGTCTGCAATCCAGTTGTGCCTCATGAATACGGTATTGTAAGAGATGTTGATGGAGAAGACCTCATTTGCCTTGTGGAAAAGGTTAGAAACTCTTTATGCGACTAAGTCTCTGGCTAATCGTTTAGTGTTGAAACAACGTCTATTTACGTTTCGCATGAACGAATGTGAGCTTCTTAGAGATCACATTAGTCAATTCATTACTCTTTTAAATGATTTAAAGAACGTTGAGGTTCATATTAACGATGAAGATCAGGCTATACTATTATTGTGCTCTTTACCTGTAACAACCCGAGTTTTTTACCCTAATCGAAATGGTGGTTTCGGGACCACAAATCTGAATTAAAAAAAATTTAATATTATTTTCTGTGTTTATTATGTGTGAATTTACTAGTGTGAAAATTCCGTGCTTTAATTTCGCCGTTTGAGTGTCCGATTAAATAAAAGGATTAAATCGCGTAAAATAAAAATTTAATGGTTAAATATGAAAGTGCCTAATTGTTGTTGTCTTTATAATTTAGAGGTTTTATGATGCAATTAGCCCACTATGTAAGTTAGTGGGTGGCAAAGGACTAATGTAACCTTATTATATATGTTATATATATATATTAGTAAAGGTTAATATAGTAAATTAATAATAAGGTTAATATATGTTTAATATAACAAATTAAAAGCCATGGTCTTCATCTTTTGGCCGAATTTGAAAGAAAATAAAAGGGTTTAAAGCTTTGTTTCATTCGGCACTTTCAAGTTTTGATTAAGATCAAGAACGGAAGAAAACAGAATTAGATCGGGGGAAGTCGAAAGTAGTCGAATAGTTGATTATGCAGTCCGTCGACATCTGAGGTAAGTCTATTAGCAATTAAGAGTTGTTAAGCTAATATTTATACATGTATACTAATTGTATTTGGTATTGAGATAAAAATAAAAGTATGTTAATTGAATAAATTTTAAGTTATGAATAATTTATATAATTATAATGTTCGAAAATACAAGTTTAATCTTGTATAAATTTATGGTTTGAAATAAAAATATAAAATGTATAAAAGTATGGATTATATTCGAATAAGTAAGTATATATGTATATGTATTCGTATGTTTAAAACACTCTAATCTATATATATAAGTTTTTGAATTTAGTTAAAGTATGAATATTGAATATGTATAAATTCTTGGTTTAGATTCAAAGGTATTTATAACTTGTTATTATATAAGGTTCGAATATACATATATATATATGTATATACATGTATAAATCTTTGGAATTAATTTAAGACATGTAATTCATGAGTATATATGAGTATTGAATAGGTATGTTTATGTGTGAGTTGAAAATATATGTATATGCTATATTTGATTGGATATGTTTACATACAAGAATAGGTGCTTAATCCGAATTTAGGTAGGATATATGTGTAAGATATTATGAAATGCGATGAAGCAAGTATATGCGTATATGTTCTTGAAATGAATTTAGGTATGGAACTTATATATGTTTAAGAAAGTTTCGATTATGTGAAATTATTCATGCGAAAGTTCTTGAATGGAAATGAATATATGAGGTTGTTAGTTTGAACGACTAATATAAAGTGATCGAATGTAATTCAAACTTATTGTCTAGCAGGCTTGATGCCGGTGATATAATTCAGACTCATTGTCTAGCAGGCTTAATGCCAGTGAAATTATTCGGACTATAAGTCTAGCAGGATAAAAGCCGCTGTATTAAATCAGGTTTTACAACCTAGCAGGCTAAATGCCGGTGATTATATTACTGGTTTCAATATATTGAATATGTACGTGATATGTAAATATTATATATATTTGAAGATCAAGTATATATATTTGATTAATAAGTTTGATGAGCAGATAAATACTTGTTATTATATATTTGGAGAGTTTATATATATTTATATACATACACGGTTTATTACACTTGTTACATATGAAATTATATATATATGGTTATATGCATATAGTAAATTTATATATGCATTTAGTATATGTTTTAAGGAATATGTTTGTACTCGGTGCTATACATATATATATGTATTTTGGTAAATGTGATTATATCTGAACATATTTATTTGATGTATATGTATACTCATTTGGTTATGATAATTTGTTAGGTGCAAATACATAAGCATTCGGTTATTCATAATTGAAATGTATATACATTGAGTTTTAAGTTATGAAAATTTCGTATGTATATGATTATATGCAAATAATATGTAATGCATTCGTAAGTAGGACTTTTGACGAATGCATATATATATAAATTGGTGGTGTACATATTGTTTATATTTATATATGTGTTTAGTGATTTGTATTTTGTGAATTCATATGTTTGATTATAAATAAGGGGATTATGAATAGCAAATATTCAAAAGACAATATATATGTGATTTTTGCAAATTCAATAGATATACCAAGAACTTATTTAATTGTTTTTTTATATCTTTATATAATTTGTTAAGCTTTAGATTTACTAAGCTTTAATAGCTTACTGTGTGTGTTTTTGTTTACCTCTGTTTTTTAGATTTTGGAGTCGCGTTACGATCTCGGGGATCATCAAAATAGTCTATCACACTATCGACTTCTTTTGGTATTTTGTTAAAGTTGAACTCGATCTTATGGCATGTATAGGTTTGATTATGTTTTTGGTTAGTTTTGGATCATAATATATAAATAGCCATGCGAAAATGGTTTAAGTTCCATGTTTGTGATCGGTTTGGTTTAAAAATGGCTTGTTTATGATCATTTTGTTTAAATTGGGTTTTATGTGTTTTCGAATGTGTGCTTTGTTTAGTAATGCCTCGTAACTCTAATCCGGTGATGGACGTGGGTTGGGGTGTTACATTACCCCCTTCATACAAATATTTTAGGGGGACCCTGATTTATGGCAAAGACAAACTCTTGTTCGAAGATGTGAAGGGTCATTTGTTGAGTAGAGACAAACTCGACAATGAGTTTGGTTTGGATAGCAAGGCAGATAGACAAGCTTCCGTTTTGGTAGTATCAAAGAAACGAGACAAAAAGTGTCGCTATTGTAAAATTTTAGGTCACATTAAAGCAGATTGTTATAAACTGCGAAATAAAAGAGCTGCTGAGAGTAAAGGGGAAGATGTAGCTGGTGATAATTTGGCCGATGAAAGCGGTCATAATTTCTTGTTAGTGTCAACGAGAGATAACTCCAAGCTCACGTCTGAGTGGATCCTAGATTCGGGATGTTCTTTCCACATGTGTCCCAATAGAGAATGGTTTTCCACATACAATTCGGTTGAAGGTGGAGTTGTGCGCATGGGAAATGATTCATCTAGTAAGGTATTTGGTATTGGTACTGTTAAAATTAGGATACACGATGGGACGATTAGGACACTCTCAGATGCCAGGTATGTACCTGATTTGCGAATGAATCTCATCTCATTGAGTATTTTAGACTTGAAAGGATGCAGAATCAACATCGAGTCAAGCAACATTAAATTATCTCGTGGAGCTCTCGTTTTGTTAAAAGGTAAAAGAATCGACAGTTTTTATGTTTTGGAAGGTTCTACAGTGACTAGTGAAATCGGACGTTCCTCGTCCGTTACGGAGTCGAAATCAACTTGTTTAGAGCGAAGGCAACTTGGTCATAGGAGGGAAAATGTATGATCGTTTCGTTGAAGAGAGGTTCTCTTTTGGATGAAAGTTTTGAAAAGTTAGGGCACTGTGTTCGTGAAAATCAGACTCGGGTTAGTTTTGATTTGGCAGTGCACAAGTCGAAGGCTAGAAGTCTTCCAGCTTCTAAGCACAGATTTGACTCAGTTAATTCCCTGCATAGTTCAAGATAGGCCTGTGGCGGGCTTTGGTAAAGATGGCGTTGTAAGAATTCATTTAATGTGGAGATTGTTAGAGTTGTGTGACCCAAATTCTAAGAGATTTCTTGCAAGTCAAGTTAAACAAAATATATTTTCTTTCTAGAAGATTTAGTATTTATTAGTATAATATATTTAGCATTTATTAGCATAGTTCATTTGACCTACTAATTTAGCCTATAAATAGGTTCTTTTACAACCTTAGAAAATACACCCATTAGAGATTAGAACTCATAACACATTTAGAGAATTTTGTGTTTACGTTTTGAGGGTTCGTTGTTTCAAGTTTTCAGGGTTTAGTTTTTATCTCCATCTTTTGTACTCTTCGTTCGTTTGCCATTATAGTAAAATTATCTTTTCTTGTGATTTTTTATCCTCTTTGGAGGAGTTTTTCCACGTTAAATTTGTGTGTTCAATTTCTCAATTTATTACGCTATTTTTTTTTACTTGTTGCTTAATCGGGTCGATCATAACAGTAGTATACCACTTGAAGGTGTTATGGAGACACTTTGTACTTTTCAAGCACTTTAACATAAATATGGAGACACTTCCATGTCATTGATTCTAAATGAATGTTTATTTAACATAGATTTTTGACATTGACTAAAAATTATCCTCAACCACTCCATTTATGAATTGAGGTTGAATAAGTGAAGTACTATATTATTGTTCCATTTACTTAAGTTCATTTCATGCACTATTTATGTTTACTTGTTTTATTGACTTTTGACTTATGTTAGTAATTTAATTAGTTAGTTGAAGTCAGTTGCACACTTTCCTATAGGTTCGGTCCTTATAATGCTTCTTAATGGATTTATTCCGTTGTAATTATCACTTGACGACAATACTATGCCCTTGTATTTATCAAACGAGTAGTGAACACTGTTTTGTATATGATGTTTTCCATTGATTGATCATTCACTTTCATTTCAAAATTGTTTGTTTTAGTCGATGATTCATTTCCTTCTTTCAATTTTGAAATAATTTTTCTCTAATTGAAATTCATCAAAACTATCTTGTAACTCATCAAATGTATTTGAATTTAATTCACTAAAGTTGGAGGATACCTTGGGCTCTTCAAGAGACATGAGACAAAAGTTAGCTACATCATTGTAGTCGTCATCATCTGAGGAGTCACATCACTCCATGTAGCCACCATCGCTTTATTCTTTTGTTTAATTACTTTCTCCTTTCTTCTCCACAAAAGATAATCAAACTTGGTGTGATTCGTTTTGTTGCATCCATGGGTGCATAGCCTTCCCCTAAAAAATCTTTATGTTCCTAGGATTCAAAAGCTGCCAAAGAACCGCCAAAAGGCTTATGAAGGCCTCCTTGTCGAGCTCCCTCATTGTGAATTCCAACCAATCATTTCCCTACAAAAGAGGCACTTAATAATTAAGCTATCATGAATGTTGCATAATCTCAGTACCTCGTTGTCGAAAGGGCATTCTCGTATGGCATGTAAAATGTTCTCTCTCAGATCACCACATCTCCTGTACACAGGGTTATTGTGTGAAGAAAGATTGGCTCATTTAACAGTCGTAGGAAGGATCTGAGGGCCAAGTCTCGATCCAAATATCCTGATCTTGGGCAGCATTTTCAGATTCCAAATTTCCTTTCAAAAAACATGATGCGACCCATAACCCAAAGAGTTAAAGGAGTAGCCAATTGTAAAAAATCAATATAAATTTTTTTCTTTGATATACCCTACACATCAATGCCATCAAAGGAAAATTGATTCCTTTTATTGCAATGATTTTTAAGGGTAAACAATGAACTTATTTGTAAAAAAACAATTTAAATTATACAAAAATGGCTTGGGGATTGAACTATAGCGCCTGATAAAATTAAGTGTTTAGGATTTGAATTTAGGATTTAGTGTGAAGAGGAAGAAGTGACATAAGATTGAAGATGAAGTAGAATTGGTTGGTCAACTTTGAACTTAACATCTATATGGGTTAAAGTCATTTAAATTCTGAATGAATTTAAGTGATTATTAAGTCAAAAAATAAATGAGAACACAAGACCTATTACCATTATGGATCGACCTAAATCTTACACGTAAAACTTGACCCTAATTGGTGTTGAGATAAATTAAGATCGAAAAAACACACATTTCAAAATTAATTTCACAACAACACTATCTATGCATACGATACGAAAAGGCTTATGCTATTTCCCCCTTCGGAATAATAACTATAGAGAGAGTTCAGTGTTTCCTTTGATGTATTTTATTTATTTAAATATACATTCTTCTTCTTATACTTGCTACAACAGTCCATCTATAAGTTCGAACCAAAAAAAGAAAGAACAAAATTCAGTGGATCTCATGATATAAATATAATTTATATTTCACAAGAGAATTATGTTGTACGTTTGGGTTTGATCCCAAATAATCCTATTCTCTTACTTCAATTATAAAAATAAAAAATAAACTTTATACTTGTTAATTGATTTCATAAATATTAAATTATAAAATTTTAATTATGCGTTGGGTTGACCATTTGTTTGTGTCAAATTATAGAGTAAATAATTAAAGATTAAAATATACTCTAAGCTAAGTTTTTAGAACTGGACTAGTGGTTGAACTAGTCAGGCCATTGATTCATACGGTTGGATTAAATAAATTATTAAAAAATTATAAAAAAAACTAGTTCAATCGATTTTCTAGCTTGGTTCAACTGGCCTATTTCGGTTTGCAGATCAATCAGTTTGATGCTTAACTCTAGATCTACACCCCAATCAATTTTCAATCTAACTGGCCAATCCAATTCAAACAATCATGACTCTAAGTATCTACACTTCCAACATTTGAAATTTAGTCATCTTGCTTTTATTTTCAAGAATTTAATCCATTTACTTATTGGATTTAAAAATTCACTTTCAAATTATATATAACCACGTACCATTTAAATGAAAAGTTAACGATATTAACTATTTATACTAATCAATAACATTATAAAAATATTGAAACCGTTAGAAATTAAAATATAAAGATTAAATCTTAAATTTAAGCAATTTAGAAGAACCAAATTTGAAAATTAACCATTTTTTATGAAATGTAAAAAAGAAAAGATGCATGTTGGCTGTGCACGACGTGTAAGTTATAAGTATATAGATTTTGATCATATTCTAGGTATTAAAACTAAAATTATACCATTATTTTAAATCTAAAAAAAAATGGTTTTGTTTGATTTTGGGCACATGTCGATAGAAGGAATGGTTTGAGCATGTATTAGCCTAAAATTATTTAATCTTTATACTTGAATTTTTACAATAATTTATTCCTATTTATTTTTATAATGTTTAGTTCAAATAGTTAGTATTATTGAATACTTTGATAAATTTTTAGACGTGAATGTTTTAAACAAAATACTACTCTAAAAATTTTATTTTGACATGATGAGTTTGAATAAGTTTTTTCTTTTTTTAAATCCACATCAGCTATCAAAATTATTAACAATGCTAATGCTAATTATTTATACTAACTAATAATACGATTCTTTCCCCTTTTTTAGTCATTATAAGACAATGGTAAGTTTACAATTTCGATTTCTCTACTAAACTCACATCTAATATTTAATATTTATATTTGAATTTTTCATAATTTGGTCCTTTACTTTTACAATGGCATTAATTGATCCAAATAATTTACATACTTATATGTGATAATTATCTTATTATTTTACTATCATATCCTTTGTATGTTGACAAGTGTTCAAGAATAATAATAAAAAGTTATTTGTAGTTGAAAGGCTAAAGGTGATTATTTTCAACTATTTATAAACATCTTGATAAAAAAAAGACTATGAATGGGCAAAGTGGCATGACACCGTATTTTTTCTATAGATTACATAACAATGGTTATGTTCCATTTTTTGTCTCTATCCTATGCTTAAATTTAAGATTTAATCTTTATATTTCAACTTCTTGACATAATTTGGTACCTCAACTTTTACAAGCTAATTGATTAGCCCAAATGCTTTATTGATGAAAATGATGATGTAATTTTTAAAAGTTGTTAACACCATTAAAATTATCTATTAAATTCATGTCCATTGCAATTTTTTTTTGGTTACATGATTATCATGTGAGTATTTAAAATAAAATTAAAATGTCACTCCAATAAATTTAATAGAAAATTTTAATGGTGTTAACAAATGGAATTGAATTTTTAAATTCGAAAAGTAGAGAGACTAAATTCTAAATGCATGAAGAGAACAAAGACTTGGAGTATATTTTAAATTTTAAATTTTATCTATAATTTTATTAAAAGCTATTAACCCAACACGAAGCGTGGTAGAGAGCCATACTAGTTTAAATAAAAAAAGTTTTTTTTTTATATCACAAAGTAATTTAAAGTGTTTTGGATATCTTAAAATAATTTAATGAAAGTGCAATTATCAAATAATAATTACATATTCTTGTCTTGACTCTTATGAAGCAATAGTTAAAGTTTTTGTTAGACACTCGTTTGACCCGAATTTAAACTGTGTTACCCCTATTTCTCACTCTCAAAACAATATAAAAAAATTACATATTCTTGTAATTACAAAAAATTCCAATTCTTTATTCGTTGGGTAAAAGTATTAATATTGTGAGAGGCCTCTTAATAATAAACACTAGCTATTTGTTTTAGTGTAAAAATTAGCCCAGACATCAGGTGTGAAACTAGAAAATTTGTTTAGGAGGAGGCCAAAATTAAATTGTAATTTTTACGATAGTAAAAATGCAATTTTATTATTTTAATAGCTTATATCTTTATAATTTTTAAAGGATTAAATTAAATTTTTATATTTTTAAGGAGGGTCAAAGTGTAATTTTATTTTTACTAATAAAATTTTAAATGACCTAAATGAAAAATTTTCCATTTTAATGGGGGATGAAGCCCCTGTCAGCCCCCTAATTCCAGTATGCTACTTAAGAGGTCATGTGGTTTTCATTTTTCTAAAGGTCCATTTGGATGTACTAGAGCACATGTGAGTTGGTATTAAGTTTTTAGAGTTAGATTAGTGGTCGAATCAATTAAATTATTGGTTTGTTCTTTTAATTGATTCAACTAATTTATATCAATTCTCATTCAATTGGTTTAATTTTTTCTTTCAAATGACACTTTAATTTATTTTTTATCCAATCAATGTTTAGATAATATTCATTCGCATCTTTTAAGGAAAAAAATCAACTGAAACACAAGTTGACTAGAAGACTATTTGGATAACCTCCATTCAACCACATTGAAGCATAATTTTTCACTTCACGCTTGGGTTCCGGTGCATAGACAAAACCTCCAATAAAGATTAAAATTATCATTTTACCCCTTAAATTTATTATTATTTTAATGTAATAATGGTTTTAATTACTATTTAATATATATTATTTAATCTAAATATTTCTATACAATTAATTTTTAATATAAGTGTAACTTTTAATTATAATTGAATGTAAATATAAATATATTTTATATTTTAATTTAAATATATATTTTTAAAAATTATTACATGCATATATTTTAATTTAATGTCCTTAATGATATATATTTTTTATTTTGATATCATTGTCACCGTTACATTTGAATCCAAACACATTTCTCACCAGTGATTTTCATCCCACTATTATAGAACCTAAACTTGCCGTTACAATAGTTAATATTATAGTCAATTTTTTTTTAATCTAATTGAAGCTAGTCTCACCAATAATCCAAAAGGAACCTTAGGGTATATTTGGATGGGTGATGGATTGACTCTGATGATATTGAAAATAATGATAGCACGAAGTCAAGTATTATTTGAGTTCAAATGTTATATTAAGGTGAGATTAAAATAGAAAACTATCATTAAAGAAATTAGTTTCCAATAGATTTATAATATAATAAATAATAAAAGTTATATTTATATTAAATTATAAAACATAAATACATTTTTGTTAAATAATAATTAAAAATATTAAAATCATATTTAAAATAAATTTTAAATTAAATTTAAAATTTTATAATACCCTATAATAAATCTACTTTTTATAATTATTAAAGTTATATTTATACTATATTTAGTTTTTATAAACCCATTAAGAAGGAACAAATTTCTCACCCAGCAACTTTTTCTTCTACTGTTGCTCTATCCTTAGTTAGAAAATGCAGCAAAATGTAAAGAGATAAATATTTTTTATTATTGAAAAGAAATTCAAAACAACTGTATTTTTCGCACTTATTACTTAGTGCATATATATATTGATTGAGATAAGTTGGTAATCATGTAAAGCATGCTCATACATACGCATAACAACTTCTACAGATCTTAGCTAACAACTAAATAGCTGAGTTGTTACAATAGTTGGATAACAGACTTAAGATGTTCATACTACCATTCTATCATTCTCTTGGTTGTTGTTATCTTGAGAAAGAACTGGCATTGCATCAATAACTTGAAAACCATGCCTAAAGTCAACAAATCGACTCGGTGGAATTGGTTTTGTAAACACGTTTGCAAGCTGATGGGCGGATGGCACAAAATTGACTTGCAACACACCAGCTAACACTTTCTCATGAACAAAATGTAAATCAATTTCTACATGCTTGATTCGAGCATGATGAGTAGAGTTTGCAGTCATAGAGACAACGGAAGTATTATCGCACCAAACAACAGGAACCTGAGACAGATATATGCCAAGTTCTGTTATCAATTGTTGAACCCACAAGAGCTCAGACACACAGTTGGCAACACTACGATACTAAGCCTTGGAAGATAATCCTGAAACCACATTCTACTTCTTAGAACACCATACAACCGAATTGGATCCAAGAAAAACATAATATCCAGATGTAGAAAGATGATCTTCTACCATGAAAGCCCAACCAGCATCAGAATAACACACCACAGTAGGTGAACCTTTGGTAAAGTATAACCCATGACTCAACGTGCCATTGAGATACCTTAGAACATGCTTCACTGCCTTCCAATGAACTTCAAGAGGATTATTCATATATTGACTAAGCTTGCTTACACAATACGCTAAGTCAGGTCGAGTGAGACACACATATTGTAAAGACTCTATCAGACTATGATAGAGATGACCATATTCAAATGGACTGCCTTCTAACGATGATAACTTTGGTGTGCTAACCATAGGCGTAGGAGTGGATATAGCACTTGTCATACTTGTTTTTGTAAGCAGCTTAGTAACATATTTTCGTTGAGTAAAAAACAACTCGTTTGGGGTACGATAGAATTCAATATCAAGAAAAATGAAGAGCACCAAGATCTTTCAACGCGAATGTATTGTGCAGCTATTTCACAACCTCATAAATTTCATCATTAGAGGTGTCAGTAAGTATAATATCATCAACATATGCTATGAGTAATAGAGTGGACGTAGTAGAAATCCTTATGAACAAAGATGGATCGATTTTAGATGGATGAAACCTGAGCGTATCAGCCAAAAAATTTTGAAGTGTGTGAAACCACACTCGAGGTGCGTGACGCAAACCATACAAAAGCTTGTAAAGATGACTTACAAGTTTCTCCCCATTAACACCAGCAACTTCAAACCCGAGTGGTTGTGTTATGTAAATTTCTTCTGTCAACTTTCTATTAAGAAAAGCATTGTTAACATCCACCTGATGCAATGACCATCCTTGCATAACAACAAGAGCAAGCATAATGCGAATAGTATTAGCTCGAACTACCAGACTGAAGGTCTCAACAAAATCTAACCTGATATTTTGAGAAAACCCCTTGGCTACTAACTGAGCTTTGTATCTTTTAACAGAGCCATCAGGCTTTTTCTTAACATTAAACAACCATTTACTACCTACTGTGTTTCTATTTAGAGGTAGAGTGCAAAAAGACCATGTATGATTGCAGATCAAAGCTTCAAGTTCATCATGAACTGTTGTCTGCCAACAAGAAGATTGCATGGCTTGATAGATATCAGTAGGTACATTGTTAGAAGAATAGGCTGTCTCAATAAGATAGACCTTGGGTTTAAAAATACCAGTCTTGATTCTGGTGACCATATGGGGAGTATTAAAGGTAGGTTGAGGTTGTGAAGTGGAGGGAACCGTCATAGAGCATGAAGTTGAATCATTAGAAAAGGAAGGTAGTGTGGGGGAAGATGAACTGTGAATAGAGGGATTAGATGATGACTAAGAAGTAGGTATAGAAGGTAGACTTGTATATGGTACAGAAGTTGAAGTGGATAAAGTTGACAAAGAAGGAGGTGATGTAATAGATGATGGTATGATTAAAAGAGAAGAAGACTGAGTACGACATGACTTATCATAAAGGGATGGAATAGAGTTGGACTGTGTAACTTGACAGAATGGAAAAATATGCTCATAAAAGGTTACATGTCTAAAAACATAAACTTTTCTTGTAAGTGACAAGCATCTATAGCCTTTATACACAGAAAAGAAACCAAGGAATGTACAAGGTGTAGACCGAAAATGTAGTTGGTGGGTACAAGGCAATTTATGTTGTTTACCAAGATGACAAGTTACACAGACAACACCAACTTTATTCTTTTGAAAAACAACATTACACTAAGTCAATGCCTATATAAGAACTGTGTTACAGGAATGACCCAACCTATGATTCCAATCATCCAACAAACTAGACTTTTCAGCTATATAACAACTAGCTGGTAAAGAAGTAATAGGCTTTTGATGTGAAGACGCCTGAAAACAATAAAGACTATGTTGCAAAGAGCCACGGAGTAACACATCCTTTGATTTCAAGTCTCGAACCTGACAATGAGTAGGATGGAACTCAACAAGTACCTGCTTGTCCTTTGTGAACTTGGACACAGACAACAAATTCTTGGTTATGCCAGGAACATATAACAATAAATGTAGATAAAAAGGGCGAGACCTCATAAATAAAGACAATTGTCCAACTCAAGCAATAGGCAAAACACTACCATTACCAACAAAAACCTTACCTGAACCAACACAAGGCACAGTTGAGGTAAGAGATGCAACATTATTGGTAAGGTGATATGTAACCCCTGAATCGGGATACCAAGCATTGTCATTAACAACATCAAGTGTAGCAACCAAAGCTTAAGCATCATTGTTAATAGGAGAAGAAGTCGTTAGTGAAGGCACTTGTGGTGAACTCCATGATGGTGAATGAACCACAAATGGATTAGACCAAGGTTATATGGATAAGACCATGCACCAGAATATTTTGAAACCATCAAGTTGAAAGGGAAACCAACAAATTGAGGAGGTACATATAGAGAATACCATACTGACGGTATGAGGGAGACCATTTGAGGGTGCAGTGAGAGAATTCCAAAACCACACACATGAGCTTGGCTGGTGGACGACAGGAAGTGCTTTTGTAACTTGTATCAAAATGATGATAGCATCGATCAACTAGATGTCCAATTTTTCCACAGAGATGACATTAAGGCCAAGATCCAAATTTGCCTCATCCACGTCCTCTGTATGAACCAGAACCAGATCTAACAGAAGTCAATTGATAAGTAGGTGTAGACTCATGACTAGATTGATTTGTATTAGAATTATGAATAACAACATTAGCTGCAACTAGAACGTCAATCATTAGCTTTTGTTGTCGTGTTTCTGCATCAATGAGTATGTTGAAACACCCTGAACATTGTATGGCACTGTGCTAGCAGAGATAATTGTGAGAACTGACTTATACTCTAGAGGAAGACTATTGAGAATGGTCGTAACATGCTTAGGTTCACTTATCACTTTTCCACAACTTGCTAGCTGATGACAAAACATTTTAATCTTCATGAGAAAATCCTTCATTGATAGCTCTCCTTTCTTTTGAGAGTGAAAATCTTGACGATAATACATCAGCTTGGATGTGGTTTTGCTATCATACAAATTGCTTAATGCTTTCTAGATCTGAATCGTAGAGTCCATTCTTATCAAGTGAAGAAGAACATGTTGACTAACATATGAAAGAAGCCATGACGCCAATGTGCTGTCCTACTGTTCGAAATGGTCAAAATCAATGTTGGCCTAAACAACACCATCTGAATTTGTGAGAAATTGAGGCGAAGGAAGAAAGGAAGCATCAACAAAACGTTGAAGCTTGTGTGTTTTGAGAGTCAACAGAACTTGCTGTTTCCACAACAAATAATTTGAATAATCAAGTACAATGATAAGACGTTTAGTAGTGAACAGTCGACTATTAGTTATATCACTACCAAACGAAGAGTAAGAGCGATCTGAATTCATGAAAAACACTGGTAATGAACAGGGAGGAGAAAGTAGAAACAATCGGTAAATCAACGAGCTTAAATCGTGAGGAATACTGGCTTTGATACCAAGTTAGAAAATGAAGCAAAATATCATGTTTAGCTGCTATTTGGCAGTTGAAAAAATGTAAAGAGATGAATATTTTTTATTATTGAAAAGAAATTCAAAACAGTTGTAATTTTTGCAACTATTACTCAGTGCATATATATATTGACTGAGAGAAGTTGGTAATAGAGGAGGTGCTCATGGCGGCCCGGCCCGACAGCCCGCCCGAAATATGAAAGGGTTCGTGTAAAAATATAGGCCCGAAATATAGGTTTGGGCAAAAAATAAGGCCTGTTTAGAATATTTTAAAAATACTTTTTTTATTTTTTATTTTTAAAATAATTTTTTAGTGTTTATTAAAAAATGGGCCGGGCCGGGCCGGACTCGGGCTTAGGAATTTTTTCTCAGGCCGGGCCTGGACAAAATTTTAGGCCTATATTTCGGGTCGGGCCGGGCCTAGGCCTAGGATGCGGGCTGAAAATTTTTTTGAGCCCAACCCGACCCATGAGCACCTCTAGTTGGTAATCATGTAAAGCATGCTCATATGTACGCATAACAACTTCAACAGATCTTGGCTAACAACTAATTAGCTAAGCTCTTACAATAGCTAGATAACAGACTCAAGACATTCATACTACCATTCTATCATCCTTCACTAGAAAATTATAAATTTGTAAAATATCATTTTACTGGTGTCACCATTTGAGGAAAATCTTTTATAATTGTATCTCTTTCTGTTGGTTGGTTAACTACGAATGGGAAAACTATTTTAATATTGACGCTAGTATAGTTATTTTAATACTGATAGGACTACGAAAGGCCTTGCATGAGGTGCTGCCCAGACTTCATGATGATGGCATAATGGCGATTGATACACCTTGCTTGGGTTAGGAGGCAAGCGAATACTAGAGCTTCGATTTCTTATGTTGGCTTCCATGGTTGGAAGGATTTTCCACCACTTAATACTACGTATTTCTTATTTTCTTAATGAAGTTTTAGTTATTCAGAAAATAGTATTGATATAAATAATGGTTTAAGGTCTAAGAAGCCCAATAAAATTTTTCAAAAAAAAAAAATCTATCAAGTCATTTGATAAAAAATGTACTCAATTAAATCCTCAGGCTTTATCTATACAAAAAATGCATTAATTAAATCCTTTCATTAACAGTTTTCATCTTTTATTATTAGTGTGCAGACATGACCGCTAACGATAGTTGAGTCAACCGTCATGATACTAACGTAGCACTACCACGTCAGTAAAAATAAAAAGTTATAAACATTATTTAAAAAATTCAAGTTTAATATGAATATGGACAAATGAACATCCAAGTGCAATTAATTTTGGATATCTTTTTGTCCACGCTCATTCTAGATATAGTGTAACGACCTGATTTTCAGTAGTACCAAAAAATACAATTTTAAAGCCTCATTTCTTTAAATGGAATCCGTAAATATTAAATAGGAATATTTACGAAATTATTATAAAAATACATTGAAATTTGTTTTAGTAATTTACTTGAAAAAGTAATTAATAAGATTTAGAGACTAAATTGTAAAATTTCAATTACTATAGCGTTTTAATTAGGAAAAGACTTGGGGAACTAGATAGCAATTATCCAAAAGATCAAAATGGTAAATAAACTAATATTTAGTAGTGGATAGTAAATGATGATATTAATTAGCATTAGGATTAATTAATGGTAATTAAAGTAATTTAAAGCATGATTAAACTAATTAATTAACATTAAACTATACTAGTTAACCTATATAAGCTAGACCTGATATAACAGCCCGATTTTTAGTGGTGACAGAATAGTGGTTACGAGACCACAAATTTCCGTCGCATCGACTCATAAATATCATTTTAAGAATATTTATAGAGTTATTAAAGCTGTAATAAAATTTGAATAAGAAATTAAACGTTTATATAGTTAATTAAGGAAAAATGACTAAATTGTAAAAAGTGTAAAATATACTAATTATAGCATTTTAGTAATGAAATGGCTTAATTAGTAAAACAGGAAGGACTTAATTATAAAATATATCCTAGTTATTATAGTGGGATGGAAACATAGTGAAATTGATTAAAATAAATTATGAAATCAATGGTAAATTTGTAAATTAAACTAAATTAAAACAAATTTAATTACTGAAAGAAACAAAATCACTTTTATTTTCTCCTTGAATTCGCCGAAAACCATAGCTAGGGTGATGAGAAGCTTCGGTTGGCTTATCTTCTTGCATGTAAGTCCAATTTGATCCCGTTTCTTGTAATTTTTATGTTTTTGAGATCATTGCAACTAGGTCCAACTAGCCTGTACCTTCGTTTTTTATTCTGTTAAAAATTTTGGAAGTTTCCATTGTTGAATATTGGATGTTTTTGATGAATACCATGTATTTGGAGCTTTGATTGTGTTGTTTGATGATTTTGTAAAGTGATTTTTGTTAGATTTTGATTTTATTAAATTATGAAAATGTCAAAATATTAGGGTTTGATAGTGAATTTAATATTTATTAGGGACTGTTTAAGGGCCTAGTATATTTGGATAGAAAATTGATTTGAGAAGAATGGTTAATTTGATGAATATCGGGTTAAGGGACTAAATTGCAAAAATTGTAAAAGTTTGAAGTTATTCTATAAATTTGAATAATAAAAGGGTATTAATTGTAAAATGGATTGGAATATGAAATGTATGCTAATAATTGAGGAATTTTACATTTTAGATCAAGATCCCGTAGATGCTCGTGGAAAAGGAAAAATAGCGGAATAGTTTCTGAAATTCTGTAACTATTACAATTCAGTCCAGGTAAGTTCGTACAATTAAAATTTAATATCTAAATGAATTTTTGAATAGTATAACATGTTGTAAGATATATATATTCAATTGTTGATAATGAATTGTTATTTGAGATATGTTATTGAATTTGATGCTCGGATTGAATTAAACACGAGATAGAGTACAAGGGTGATATGGTATGTTGTAGGGAATTGGAGAGGAGATGGTTTGGAGGGATGTATATATTTAGTTCCTGAGTAAACCGAGGTTCAGCATTTGTTGCGAACTCTCGTGTTATACTTTTTGTTTGGCATGTTTTGGTTGGATTAGCTCTTATGAGCATTGGCGTGTTTTGGTTGGATTAGCTCTTATGAGCATTGGTGTGTTACGGTTGGATTAGCTCTTATGAGCATTGGTGTGTTATGGTTGGATTAGATCTTATGAGCATTGGCGTATTATGGTTGGACTGATGATGTACTCTTATCCGTAAGTCGTTCTTTGAATTAAAATCTCGGTAAGGTAAACTGTTAATGAATTTGATGGATTTGCTATTCATTTCAGTATTAAATTAAACGTATGTGATTTATCTGTTGAGATTGTGGATGACAAGGAACCTTAATGGTTGAATTGTTATTGTTTGAATTGTTGTATTTATTTTAGAAAGATGTATTGTTTTAGTACATCAAACTTACTAAGCTTCTTCAAGCTTACTTGTGTAAATATTTATTTTTGTAGATACTCAGAAGGTTAGACGATCAGATCGGCTCTCGAGGCACACTATCTAGCATAATTCGGTAGTTTCTAGAACGTTTATTCCAGATTATACGGCATGTAATAGGTTTGAATGTTGATATCCATGTTTTGGGTATGTGAATAGTTAAGTATGAACTTGGTTGTATAAGTTGTTTGGATGATATCTTTTTGGTACTTTTGATATCTTAAATATATGTATTAAGTAACTATTTGATGCATGTTAAGATAACCAAATTAGTATGCTATGAATTGATTACAGTATAGCTAAGATATGGTATTGAATTTAGAACAGTATGGTTGAAAGGTGTTAATTGTGATATGTTTTGATATGGAAATAAGTTAGTTGATGAATGGTTAAGTATGCACATGTTTAGGTATGTTTAATGTATATGTTTAAGGTGCCTATATGACATATTGGTTGTATGATTTATTAGCCTATTGTATGGGTCATTTCATACAGGTTTTAAGCATGTTTTGAAGCCTTGGTCATGTGTTCAAGTGTATTTAGGCTTATGCTTGAGAATGGTGAAAGGAATGGCTTGATTTTGGCCATTTTCTTGTCCACACGGCCTAAGGCACGGGTGTGTGTCTCAGTCGTGAGTGACGCACGACCATGTGACATGGTCGTGTGTCCCTTGTAAGTTTTAAAGGGTTGCAAGTCAAGCAGTTACATAGCCAATCACACAGCCTGGCACACGGGCGTATGGCTTGGCCATGTGACCCAAGTCAGAGAGTTACATGGACACGGGCTGGGGCACGACCGTGTGTCCCTTTTTCGAAAGTCACACAACTTGATACACGGGCGTGTGTCTCAGTCGTATGAGTTAGACAGCCATATCCAAAAGAGAAAAGATGAAACCATCAACTTCATCCTCCATCATCCTCGACCATAGCCAAAAGAGAAAAGAAAGCTTCCAAAAGCCCTTGTGCATTCGACTAAAATTTCAAGTAAGTCCCTTGGCCATTTTTTTTATTTTTTATAGATTTATGATCATTGGATCTTGATATAGTTAAAATTTTAGCAAGTTTTCATTGATGAGAAATTGATGATTTAGGTTTGAAGTTGATAGAAATTAAACATAGATTATGAAAAGGACTAAATTGTAAAGCCTTATAAACTTGGTTGTTAACTTTGTTATATTAGAGACCAAATTGAATAAAGTGAAAACCTGTTATGAAATTATGCTAGGAATAGAAAGTATAGGGTCCTTAATTAAAGAATGTGAAATTTGTTTTTAATTCGAAGCTATATATCGAAAGATATACAAATCTCAAGTTTATGGGCTGAATTGAATAAAATAAAAAATATGATTGGCTTTATATTTGAATGTGAATTGGATAAAATTTGATATTGTTTATTTGTTGAATTATCATTTGTAGCTAAAGTCGATACTAAGCCGTTGAGAGGGAAAGAAAAAGTGAGAGTTTCGACAAGTAACGCGCAATCTCGGTTTGTACTTTTATGATTTGAGATTAATTTAATTGTTTTCATATTCATGTTAATTACATGATTAAATATCGATGTGGGTATATAATGATTGTACAAATTAAATTTTTGTGATTGATATTGAATATTGAGCTAGTGGACTGAATTGAATAAAATAGAAAATGGAATGATTCATTTGAAGCCTGATATATAAATTGAAAATGGCTTGAAACATGTTATATGATAAGATGAAATTGAAAATTGAGAATGATGGAATATGAATTAAACCATATAATGTAATTGGAACTTTGATTACCTTATTAGTTGTTCGGATAAGGTTGGATATAGTTGGCATGCCATAGGGTTAGGATATTGATTAGAAACCATCGTTGTCGGGCAACCCGGGGTGGTGGAATGTACATATAGAGTCATCATTTTTGGGCAACTCGGGGTGACAAAATAAACAAATTGTGAAAACCATCGTTGTTAGGCAACCTAGGGTGGTAGTATATAAATGTTTCAAAGTTATCGTCATCGGACAACCTGGGGTGATAGAGTATAGATTCGTGTATCTATTCTAAGTCCCTATCGGGTTAATAGGGTTATAAAAACATGAATTGGCTATATGGTAATCAAAATGAAATGTGATTAGATTTGGTATACTTGAATACATATGAAATGTGATACATGACAGCATGTGAAAGACCATGTGAATTGACTAAAAATGAGCCATGAAGGTCGATTTGAGTTGAACGAGTCATTAAGCTCGAAAGTATTGAAATAGAATACTAAGATGATGCTTCATTTTGGTATGATACAATAAAGGAAAGTAGAACTCTAATATTTATTAGTATGATATGATAAGTATAAATACAAATGTTAGTAAATTGATGTATAAATCTACTATACATGTTCATGTCATATGTAAACAGTATCTATTGGTATAAATGGTATGTAAATTAGATAAGCATTAAACTTAAATTGATTGTATGCATTTGATTAATGCTTGTAATATATTGACTTAAATCATGGAAGTATCACTAAGCTTTACCGCTCAACGTATAATTTGTTTATTCCGTGCGCAGGCTTAGGTGGATCTCGAAGTTTCGAGACGTACTTCAGCATCCAACTAGCGATCTTCAACTTAGCAGTGCTTGTATTGTCCCTTTCGTTTTATTATATGGCATGTACCTAGATTTGAGTTGTTTTGTATATCATAAACGGATAGGTTCATACTTAAGTAGAAATGGTTAACTTGATATGGTCAAATGGTATTGTAAATGTCATGTTTAAGATGGTTGAAATTGAAATGATCATATTATGCTATGTTAAATGGAATGGCTTGGTACCAAATGTTCAAATGGTGGAAATTGTCATAGGTATCAATGTATTCAATGACATTTTGAATAATGCATATGTTAAGTGTTTTTTTATGGTTAGAATTGAGCATATGAATGTGGCATTTTTGGTTAAATAGCCGAATAGAAGAATTGATTATGTGTTTGAAAGATTTGAATAGGTACCAAATGGACACTTTTAGAAACAGACAATCATGTTGCGACGTCGAGTTCTTATCGTCGCAACTCGACGCCGTGACGAGAAGTCGCCAGTGATTTGCGTCGCAACGAGGAACTCTCATAATTGCAATGTCAACTCGATATTTTGCAAACTTTACAATATGGTCATTATTCAACCCTGAGTCACCAAAAGAGCTTTGATAAGCTCGTATAAGACCCGAATATGATTATGAATCATATTATGAGCGTGTAATATATTTATCTGCATGTAAAATGGTTATTTTATGTATATAATTTATCATAGTTGCTCCAGTAATGAATGTGGCATCCCGTAGCTTGGACCTAGAGACAGGGTCAAGTATGGGATGTTACACATAGTTTTTTAAATTATAAAAAATTAAAAATTTTAAAAATTGTAAAATATTATAAAAATTATAAAAAATTGGAAATTGTAGTCATTATTTTTCTTGCTATCTCACAGTAAGTAAATCCCATATTTCTTTATAGGTTTTTAGAGTTCTTGTTGTTATTTTTTTTATTTAATTTATCAATTGTGAAATTGGTATTTCCTTGGTCCATTGTTAATTTCAATGCATGATTAAAAGTTACAATGTCAAAAATACACTGTTATGATTAAACGTTTGCATCATCAAATAGAGACCTCGAACTTATAATAATAAGTTGGTTTAGCACACATGGTATCGATGTTTTAGATTTACAATTATCCCCTCAACTATATTTATTTTATCACTTTCGCACTTTAACTTTTTTTTTTCTTTTATATATTCATTGTTAACTACATTTATAGTATGTAAACTATGCATTGTTACATGTTTTGGTACCTAAAAACTATCAACGTTAATAAAAAGTTGGCCAATTACATGACACGTCGATTATGTGACATGTTTATCAAGTTGACCAGCATTGATCCATCGATGTTTATTGGTAAAAAAATCATTAAAAATGATTTATAATTTGTAAAAATAATTAAAAATAAAAAAAACTTGAAAATATTACTCAAAATTATAAAACTAGTAAAATAATATTCAAAAAATTTTAAAAAAAATTAAAAATAATTTAAAATATTGAAAATTTTGTAAAAATTCTTAAACGTTTGTTAAATAATATAAACATTGCAATTTTTTAAAATGTAAAAAGTAATAAAAATATTAAAAATTTGTGAAATTCATCAAAAGATTTTTAAAAATGATTAAAAATGTAAAAATTGCAAAAAAATATTATAATAAAGAGCGCAATATTGTTCAACTAAAGAGATTGAAGATTCATCTCTATGCCCACAGAATTCATGCATTATTTAGTTGATTAAACCTCGGTTGTCTAATTGAAAATTTTTCAATATAATGCTCGGAAAAATTGACAAATGAACTAAACTTTGAATTAGAAAACATCCATTGGATTTAAATATTAGAAGATTGTTCTAAGATACATTTTAAAGATTATTATAATTTTTACAATTTTTTAAAATTTTTATGATTTTCAAAATTTTAAACTCTTCGAAAATTTTAACCATTTTTTAATTTTTTATTAGCTTTCACAATTTTATACATTTTTTAAAAAGTTACAATGCTTATATTTTTAACAAATTTTTAATAATTTTATATTTTTAAATAAAATTTAAAACTTTTTAACTAATTTTTTTATAATTTTAAAAGTTCTTTTTCATTTTTAAATAATATTTTACACTTCTTTTAAAATAACTTTTAATGATTTTTTTTACTAGTCAATGCAGGGCAATATTAGTCAACAATTGGTCAATGTGCCATATTATCAATCAATCTACGATGTCATCATGACCATGACAGCTTATTTTTTTACATATTTCTCACTAAAAATTCAGTAAACAGATTAATGATTGTCATTTTGCATGAAGATTGGAATTTTAAAATTCAAAAAGTACCCTGCCTTATAAAAATTTAATTGAAGAATATAAACTAAATCTACAACAATACATATAATATATGATTGATAATTGAAATTAACGGAACAAATTTATTTACTATTTTTAAGAACTGGATTAAAATTTTCAAATTCTTAACAAAAATTTATAATATTTGAAGAAATGAAAATGTTATCAAACCCATCCATCCCTTTCTTTTCATGCATATCTCAATCCGTTTCCACTGTGACATCAATTTCTCCCCCTTTTCTCTCTCTTTCTTGAAGCAAACTTTTTTCTTATACAACATAAATGAATTTAAATAACAGCTCACCAGCACGAGATTCAGTTTCTGCAAAAACTTCACAAATTTCTTAAAAAAGGCCATCCACAAATTTAAAGAATTTCAGCCATTTTTATTTTTTTAAAGAACAAAAAAGGAAAGCCGAAATTAATTGCCTTGCAACTAGTGCGTATACATACGAAACAAAAAACGTAAAAACAAGCAAAAAAAAAAACCCCAGAGATCTCAACCCAAGTTGTGGTGTAGATCCAATCTTTTCCACACTCCATTTTCAGATTTTCTGTGTAAGCAAGCAGCAACTACAAAACCCCACCAATTTCATTAAGCGTACCCATTGTCCCCTTAGCCTGTATCAGTTTCCATGCTATACTATATATCTGCATAACGGATATCAACGTAACTTTTGGATTTAAGTCTCTTTTTCTTTTCTTCATCTTTGAGGGGGAGGAGAAAAAAAGAGTGAACTGTATTAATGCTAGCTGTGTCACCTTTGAGGAACACAAGGAATGACGAGAACAAAGGAAAGATGGAGAGTTTCAGTATTATTAGCTCTGAAGAGTTCCCAGACTTCGCCGAGGGGAATTTACTTGAGAGTATTGATTTCGATGATCTTTTTATCGGCATCGATGAAGGCGATATGTTACCGGATTTGGAGATGGACCCTGAAATTCTTGCAGATTTACCCACCAGTAGATGTGATGTTGAGGAATCAATGAACACTTCAGTAGAAAAAACTGACGAGGATAGTAGCCAAAGGAAAGAGGAGGAGGAAGAAGAAGATAAAATTTCGGGTTCGGGGTCAGGTTCGAGCTCAAGCAAAGGCGAGGAGATTTTCAGCAAAAGAGAGGAACCTAATGCAGTTGATAAAACGCCTTCTAAATATGCTATTAAGGGAAGAAAATCGTCAGCAGCACAAGCAAAGAATAACAATCAAGGCAAGCGAAAAACGAAGGTAATGAAAATTTACCATAAGTACTTGAAAGTAGTACTAGCATAAGCATACTCGAGTAATTAGGTTTTAATTGTCTTAAGATTGAACCTAGAAACTGGTCTCTCGCTTTCACAAGTATGGACCAGAACATGGTTCCAGGGAAGGTGAAGATGTCACGAGAATCATGGAAGTATGTGAATTGTAAACAAGAGAAGAGTGAGAGAGGCCCTCTGAAAAGCTATTTACATTAGTTGTTTTTTTTTCTTCAGAGATCTGGATAGGATAAAGTACTGTTTTGATTAGTTTAATGATGTGTTGAATTATGTGAAGAAGGTGGATTGGACGCCAGAGTTGCACAGGAGGTTCGTTCAAGCAGTGGAGCAGCTCGGGGTGGATAAGGCGGTGCCTTCAAGAATTTTAGAGCTTATGGGAATCGATTGTCTCACTCGCCATAACATTGCCAGTCATCTTCAAGTACTTTCACTCCCAAATATTCTTTATTTTTTCCTACTTATTCATATTTCATGCCTTTAGTACCTGTTGAATCTCTCGATATATAGTATTGTAGTTTGTTTCTTACCTTTTGAAGGTAGGAATTATTATGTTTACTTTTTCTGCAGAATCTGTTTCGAGATATGCATAGGATTGATTAAAAGTTTCAGAAAAAGAAAGTAGTATTTCAATGAATTATTTATTTTATGTAAAACCTTTTTATGTCTTGTTGTGCAGAAATATAGATCTCATCGGAAGCATTTGCTAGCCCGTGAGGCGGAGGCCGCAAATTGGACCCAGAGGAGACAAATGTACGGTGGTGCTGCCACCCCCGTTGGTGGAGGCAAGAGAGATATAAGTCCTTGGCTTGCACCTACTATGGGTTTCCCGCCGATGTCACCCATGCACCACCACCACTTTAGGCCTTTGCATGTATGGGGTCATCCCACCTTGGATCAATCCCTCGTGCACTTATGGACTAAACATCCAGCTCACACAACATCCCAACCCCCGCAGCCACCACAGTCTACATGGGGACCTCCACCAGCTAACCCCTCGTTTTGGCATCATCACCACCAACGTGTAAGCTCTAATCAGCATTTTCCCATCCACCTAATTAAAAGTATCGATTTTAATAATTATTTTATTTTATTTTATCTCATTGTATAGGTATCAAATGGGCTAACCCCAGGAACACCTTGCTTTCCACAACCAATAGCACCAACGGTAAACAATCACTCCAGTTTTGGCAGCATCTTACCTGTTTGTATCTCAACCGTGAGATTCATACTTGCTAGCTAGTAGTATTATGTTTTGGCATCTGCAACTATAGATTGATGAAGCTTTTAAGACTAAGTGGATTTGGTGGTTTCCTTGCAGAGATTCCGTGCAGCACCGGTCCCGGGCATTCCTCCCCACCACCACGGTACTGGCGGACAATCAGGACCCCACCCTCTCATTGACTTCCATCCGGTAAGATGTTTCCACATTGATTTCAACTACCTTTTCGTATAAAAGGTTCTTACAATAGTTTGTGAATTATACAGTCGAAAGAGAGCATAGATGCAGCTATAGGAGACGTTTTAACAAAGCCATGGCTGCCCCTTCCTCTTGGACTAAAGCCGCCATCTACAGATAGCGTATTAGGAGAGTTGCAACGTCAAGGAGTGCCCAAGATACCACCCTCCTGTGCTTGATCCCCCATGCGGAAAAACCCTTAATTCGACGACATTTCCCGGCCTTAGCTTCATGTGGAAATCTAATTTCCTTTTCCTTTTTCTGTAAAACCTTGCTTCTTGTTGGACAAATTTGTTTATCAAGCTTGCCGATCCTGTGTGTGTTAGTAAAGCCAATTTTTGTAATGGTTTTACGGTTAACATTTTATTGTATTAGGTGACTTATCTATGGCAAAATCAATCTAAATCCCAAAATTATACAAGGGATAAGTGTTTGATTTATTTTTAGGTTTTTAAATACTAATTAAGGATAAGTTTGATTTCTATTTTCAGTTTCCAATATTGGTTCAAATTTTTGAAAATTATTTTTAGAAAAATTAGAAAATAATAAAGAATTATTAATTTTCACTAAAAATATTTTATAAATTAAAAAATTGTTTAAATTTAATTAATACTTACCCTAAAAAAATATTCTTTCAGCCATTTTTAAACATGTGTATGTATGACATAAATCATAATACACGTGATATTCACATAATTTGTTATTAGACGAAATGTATTAACACTGCGATTAATTGTTTACTTTCAAAACTGAAAGGGAGTGAAATTTTATTACTCCAAAAAAGGTTTCCAGAATATCACGTGGAGATGTGTAAAAAAAAAAAAGACAAGTTTAAAATGGGTTCATAATTGGATATTAAAAATAATTTTTTTGATAATTTAGTGAATGTTGATTTAGTTTACTCAATATATTGTTAAAATAATATCATCTTTTTAGCAACTTGAAGGAATTTTTTTTAATATATTTTTATGTTTTTTTACTATTCATATTCGGAGTTAGTAGTTATTTTTTTCAACAATAGCATCTCCAAAATTTAAACATAAATTTTGTTCTTAAAAATACAATATATTTTACCATCACACTGCAAACTAGTTATTGCCATTTTTTTAAAAATTTACACATTCAAATTAACCCAACTAAATATTAATGGATTACAAGATATAAATACTTAAGTATTATAATTAAAATTTTAATTTTGGAAATTACAACTTATAATCACCACAATATTGATCGAATTGAATAACTTATGAAGAAATAATTTAGCACTCTACTTAGATACCCAATTTTGCTATTTCATGCAAAATCTCTTTTACAATTATCAATTTGTTTGAATAACACATTTATGTAAGAATTTAACTTATCTAGTATGCCAACTAAGACTCATACGGCTTGACTGTGGCATTGTTGACTTTCTTTTAACTTATTTGATTGAATTATTTTTTATGAAGGAATTCTACTCAATATCCATATCTAAAATAGGATAAAATTAGAGTTGAGTTGTTTCTAAAATAAATTGAGGTGAGATGAGAAGATATAAGGATTGAGTGGTTGTTTTTCTCGTCTCTTAATTATGAAGTCAGGAGTTCAATCTCTACTTATGAAAATAGAGTATAATTCATAACCAATTATTTACTTTTTATGGAAAATAAAATTAATAGATTTTGAGAAAAAAAATATATAAAATTTAATTAGACGGTGAAAAAAAGGTTGAGATAAGAAAATATTGATTGTCTCAAACTACTGGAGAGTAGAGGCAGGAGATTCTTATGGAAACAGATAGTGACAAAGGTGGGCAACCTTATCATTTAGACCATCATGCATAAAACTATAACATCTTTCTTAACTTTAAACTTTCACTAAATTGAATTATATAAGTTAATTCAATATTAATTTAGTTGAAAAATGTATTATAATATTTTTATATTAAAAAAAAGTAAATGCGATGTTATTATAATACCACTTTGATTTTTTTTATATTTTTAATAAAACAAATAAAAAATATATGGAAGGTATAAATTTACCGCACCAACTTTCATAAAATTTTGACTTTATCACATCAACCAAAGTTTAATTTATATTTTTTTATAAATTTTAAATTTTTATAAAAGAAAAAGTTTTTCACACATAGCATTTGTTTATTGATAATATTGATGATTGAATTGATGTCAAAAGTTAACTCGAACTAATTCAAAATTGATGAGAGTTATTTTATAAGTTACCACTTTATATGATTCAATTGTTAAACAAATATTTTCTAACTATATTTTAATGTTAAAATTTTCATTCACCAATGTGATAACATTTTGATAGCATGTTAAATGATACTTTCTAATATGATAACATTTTTTTAAAAACATTAATCTCATCATATGTTCTTATCATATCTGTTCTTTTTTTTTATACAATTCCTAAAACTACCCATAAATAGGAGGATAATGTGCTTCAGCGCACTCGGACCCTGACAACAATGCCGATATCAATCGAGCTAAGACTCAAACGGCTAACATGATAACATTTTTAGGTGCTATTAAAAAATGACAATATGAGCTAGAAAACGATTAGTGTATTAATATTCCTAATTAGATGTATTTACCTATTTTAAATTTTTTTACTCTCTATTTTTACTATTTAGTTTTATTTTAATTTTGTACATCTTGTATATATGTTATTGTTAGTTTCAAACCAACTATTTAATTATTTATTGGATGTTATAAATTTTAATAATTTTCTATAATATTTTTATAATTATTTAAAAAATCACGTCCAATATGAACTTGGAAATGGTTTTTAAAATAATTATTAAAAATTATTTATTTTTGATAGTTTTAAAATTTTAAATATTCGCTGATGTGGTAAAATTAACATGAGATACACGTGGCACACCACGTATCGTTATCTGGTTGCTAGTACCGTCAATTTATCATTTTTGTTTGGGTAAACTACAAAAAAAATCACTTTTGTTTGTTTCAGATTACATTTTAATCATTTATGTTTGAAATGTTACGTTTTAGTCACTTACATTATTGTTTTGTTACGAAGTGGTCACTCTACTGTTAAGTTCTGTTACCTCCCTAATGACGGTTCTATGTGGCAGTCCAAATGGGTTTTAAATGCCAACTTGGATGTCTTACAAGGTAGTCCAAATTAAATTTATTTAATTAAAAACCTATTTTCATCCCAGCAACTAGACATCCAAGTTGGCATTTAAAACCCATTTGGACTGCCACAGTAGACTGTTGTTAGGGAGGTAACGAAGTTTAATGGTAGAGTGACCATTTCATAACAAAACAATAACGTAAGTGACTAAAATGTAACATTTCAAACATAAGTGACTAAAATGTAATCTAAAGTAAACAAAAGTGACTATTTTTATAGTTTACCTTTTTATTTTACTATACTATTGACATATATTGATATCATACGTCTTCTAAATTTAATTATAGGTGTTTTTTTAAAATATTTTTTTTTCATATGTAGTTATATTTTAGTCTAGTTTATAGTTTCTTAATATATATAAATATTTTTTTTGGTGAATTACAATAACAGGTAAAACTCGAACAACCAACACGACTAGTACAACTCAAACTCAGGCTACACTTGGGGCGATGAGCACCCTTGACCATAAGATTTGATGGGTGTCGATTCCACCAATATAAACCTACGCCTAATTTGCAATTTAAGCAGTATAGGGAGTAGGGTCGATCCCTCAGAGACTGGGTTTACTGAAATTGTTTCTCTTTCTCGACCAGATTTGTGTCTGGGCAGTTCTCGTGCCCAAGAAATTTGGGGGATGATAAAATTGAAAACCTGGAACCTGAAATAAACAGAGAAAAAAATATGAAAAGTAAAAGCTAGAAATGAAATAATAAAAATAGTTAAATAAATCTGATGAAAATTTAATTAAACTAAGCTCAACTTTAGGCTTGGGTTTTTCTCGTCTTTGAACCAATCCTCGAAATTAGATGAACCCCTCTTTTCCAATAAGCTAGTTATAGCTACCAATGACTTCTCGGACACCAACTCTTCCTTGTGTAAATTAGCTATGGAACGTCCAATAACTAACCCTTACTAATTCAACAACCAACGAAACGTTCGTGATTTAGAACTCCGCCAGCTTTGCGTTCTAGAAGAGCCTAGCTCGAACCAATGCCATCAGCCGCGTGAGACATTTAAATCCGGTTACTACTTCCCTTGACAGAACCAAACAACAATCCCCACTTGGCATGCCAATGTGTTTACGGAAAACCAATCAGACAATTGATCCTTTCAGAATTCCAACTGTGCGTCTAACCACACTAACTCAAATGACGTCTTTTTGACTTAGTGTTGATCTGACTTTGTGAGTTGACAAAATCATACTCTTAATCCGGAGAAATAATAAGTATTGGAATTTAGAAGTTAAATTGCTCGGGTTCGTAACTCACGGGTTTTGACGAGGCTAACTCCGATCTAAGCTGAAAATGGATTTAGTTAACTAAGGGTTGGGGCATGTTGGTATTGGATAAATTAAATAAGGTAAAAAAAATAAATGAAAAGGATGTGAGGCGTGATTAAGTATAGGGGCTGGAAATTTAGTAATATATTAAAGTGGGATGGTTAGCTACTAAAAATG
Source organism: Gossypium hirsutum (assembly GCF_007990345.1). Classification (NCBI taxonomy): domain Eukaryota; kingdom Viridiplantae; phylum Streptophyta; class Magnoliopsida; order Malvales; family Malvaceae; genus Gossypium; species Gossypium hirsutum. The sequence goes on from NC_053440.1 coordinate 51,249,832, forward strand.
AAAAGGGAATTTGAAAAAGGAATTGCAAATGGTTTAAGTTGGTGGCTAACTAGGAATTAATAAATTGAAAAAAAAAAGAAACTAAAAACAACAAAATGCTACTTGAGAAATGAAGAAAAGATGAAAGCTTGATTTCTGACTTGATGATTAAAATGAATAAAGTAGTTCACTATTTATACTAGTGGCTTTGCTAAATTAGGAGCTAACTAGTCATAGATAATCAAGGAAAAAATATTCCATGATATAAAAAAAATCCCAACATAATCTCCCACTAAGTCAACAAAAATTTCAGCTAATTATATCTTGGAAAAATTCTGCTTTGGCCCTCCTTCTTTGCTTCTTTCTTCAACCTAGCCCAATTGTTTCCTTTTTCTTCTATTTAGCCCCAAATTGCATCCCTGCACAAAATTCAACAAAAACATGGAAAAAATAGTAGTGCCCTCTCATAAATTAACCAATTTAATTATATAAAATATGTAACTTTAGCATTTAATCAAATCCCCCTACTTAGCTTATGCTAGTCCTCGAGCATTTTGTATGTATCTGCAAAAGGAAAAATTTTCTCCAAAATAGGACTTGACCCCCATGGTTTGCACAATTCAACAATTTAATCTTAGGACATTAATATCTCAAATAACCTAGCTTAAGAAGTAAGTAAATATATTTCAAATTTTATTAGAGATAGACTTACCTTTCATTTTATTTATTTATTTTTGTACTTAGGACATTTTCGATTTTTTTTACGCGAGACATAATGACAACCCAAGCACCATGTTCCGGTTACTCAATTCGGATGTCTCTAAGCAGGTTATTTCACCCTACTCGTGATAGCTTGTTAGCGGAGTGAGTGCAAAGAAATTAGACAGTCACACAAACCTTTTTACGCGAGATGTAATGACAACCCAAGCACCACATTCCGGTTTACTCGGTCCGGTGTACAACCCCAATTTTTCACTCTTAACATTCGTATCAGATGAGTATTATTATTTTTTTCTTCTCTTTTTTTTTTGTTTGCATTTAAAGAAAATCGACATGTGGTATAAAGTAGGCAGTCAAGCAAACTCATAATTCCTAAAAATTTCTTACCCACTAAGAGTGCGTTTGGTTCGCTGTATTGGATTAGAGATGTATTGGATTAGAAGTGTATTGGATTAGAGGTGTATTGGATTAGAGGTGTAATAGCAAATCAACTGTTTGGTTGAATGTAATGGAATAGATGCGTAATAGTAATCTTGTGTTTGGTTGAATAGAATAGAGGTGTAATAGCATAGTGGAAAAAACTAAAATGACTAGAATACCCTTAGCATAAATTTATTTTGGTAAATGATTATTGTTATTGTTATTTAAATTTTAATAAGATTATTATTATCAATAATAAATATTTTAATCATATTTAAACATAATTATTATTAAACATATTTTAATTAAAATATATAATTTAATAAAATTCTTAATAATTACTAGAAATTTGTTTTGGTAAATTATTATTGTTATTGTTATTTAAATTTTGATAAGATTATTAATATGAATAATAAATAATTTAATCATATTTAAACATAATTATTATTAAATATATTATACTTAAAATATATAATTTAATAAAATTCTTAATAATTAATATTCTTATATGAATTTACTCAAATCATAATATATTATATGATACTATAAAAGATAATTTGAAATAATTAATATTAAATATATTTTAATTAAAATATATGATTTAATAAAATTTAAAATAATTATAACTAATAAAATTTAATAAGTAAGAATTGAACTCTAAAAAATAAAAAAAACATAACCATATCGAATTATCATCAAGAACTCGATTGAATTTACAACAATTCTGAATTAAACGGAAGTACTGCCTCAATATCTCACTTTCAACTAAAAATATAAAGCAAGCATTCAATAGAAGAAATTCAAGCCGATACAATATCTATTTCACCTTGCTCTCAACTCCAATTGGCCTTCCATGAAACCGATTCTTCACTTCAAACAAAATAGCTCACCAATCTAGCAGGAAAACGAATACTGTCCAAAGTTGCCATTGAAAATAACCTCCAACTTCATGTGTCCATTCCACAAGTTAAGGGAAAAAGCAATCTCTGCCAATTCTGGATTTATATGATGCATTGATAAATCAGGAAATAGAAGGCCATGAGGTAAGGTTGCTAAAAAATCACAATGAATCAAAAGTAATTTACCTCTCCAGGAAGGCTAAATTGCCAAGAGCACATGTTTCCTCTAAAGCACCAAAAACTAGAAGACATATTTGTTGACAAGTTGCAGTACTGCCTCAAGATCTTAGTTCAACTACAATATAAAGCAAGCATTCAGCAGAAGAAATCAAAAGCTTACTTGTTCCTCGTTTTCAGTAGAAGGGAATCTCTACTTACTCTGCCTATGTCATGAGCACCAATGCCAGAAACTAAACAATGAAGCTGAATGATGTCCATCACTGATCCTATGAATTAAAACAATCAATGCAATCAGCTAAATTCAGAAAAACAATTCAGAAAAACAATTACATGACAATGAAACATGAAACATGAAATAGTATAAGAACAATTTTATTACCATAATCCAAGTTTTGGTTAGTTCCCATTGCAACGGTAACATAGACACAGAAACATGCTCAATCATAATGACAGATACAAACACAATAACATCAGTTGAGGAAGATTACCACCATTTGATTGATACGCATGAACCCCGCAATAGTACATTCAATGACATAGAGTTGCAACCAGTAGCTAAGGTTAAATCCAGACGCACCATTGGCAGTTTCTAATGAAACTCTGAGTCGGTTTTGTACACCTCTTCTTAGACTGCCTACGACTCTTTCCCATTTGACTATCTCTAGATTTCAGAAGGATGACTTACAAAGATTATCTATGTGACTGTGTCTGTTATAAGAGAATGACACAATAGCACAGTAATTGTCTAATAATAACTGCAGGTATACGGAGAAGAGAACAACAAAGTGAAATATTAATAATATTTGGGCTTTGCATAACTGAATGCATGAGGAAATCATATGCGAAGTGCTTGAATTATATTCCTTATAAGCTCACGGTTTTCTTTGGATTCCCCTCTGGTTCATCCTCACCAAAGAAACGAGATTCATAGGTTCACAGATTCACAGATTCTAACATGTAGGTAGTAGCACGAATTGTAAACAAAGAAAAGGATTTCATGAAGTTTATTACAATTGATTCTCCTAATTTGTGGTTGTTAATTGCATAAATATTATATTTGCATGAGCTTCCATTGTATTTTCTTACATTCCAAACATATGAAAATGGTAAATAGTAAATATATTAAACTCTCCTAGGAGGAAGACAACTTCATCCATGGGGGACTGCAGGACACAGTTCTGGCATTTACTAATGGTTTGAGGCTGTGGCTAAGAACGAGCTCAAATGAATACAGACAGTGAGATAGGATCATCTCAAAAGATACTGGTTTTTATTTTCATTGCCACATTACGAGTTTGTATTCTTTGAGAGTTTCTAACAATTCTATGCAATACCAAGATGCAAAAGATCGATAGCCCAACAAAGGGGGCGGATGATCATTTATTTTTCGTTCTCAAAGCGGAACATTCATCATCAGTCTTAGATATTCATCCATCGAAACTCAACAACAAACAAATTATTACCATTTACCATAGGTGAAAAAAAATCTTTGCAACCCACACATCACAAGACTTCCACACAAAAGGTAAGAACACAAGGAAGTGTTGGGGAAGCTCATTAGCAAGTTTGTTATAAGTAACCTATGAACATTTAAACATGTCAATACTCAAACTCGCTCACCACTACCTTCTGATTCCATGGCCTTTAAACTTTCTGCCATCATTTGATCTCTGTTCTGTCTTTGTCTTTCTACAGCAACCATATACAGGGCTACATAAGAACTAATTGTGAATTACCAGCAAGAACAAGGAAACAAGATGAAGTTTATAATTCAAGAGTGAAAATAATTCAACAAAAAAGTGAAAATAATCCAATTTATCTGTCCGCATCTATCCTTCCTACAATTCACCTTTTAACAATTATAGACCTAGTAAGAAACCTATAACAATCACAAAAGGCAGCAGCCAAACTTTACCTTCCCGGTAGGGAGCCCACTCATGCTTACGCAGATGATGTGGAGCATCAAGTGGAGGCAACATCCCAAATTTCAGCATAATAGATGGCCTAAAACAATAATTAGACCATTAAACAAATAAGAAATTAGGTTAAAAAAAACTCATTGATTCGAAAAATAGTAGCAGCATGAGCAATTTGACTCGCCAACTGAAAGAAAAAGGAAAAATTAAATGAAAATTTGTAACATAGGGTAGAAAGAGTGAAGAGAAACAGAGGGATTTTCCATTACTCGAGTGGCGAGCTCGAGAGACTGAGCGTTGTCGACGATAGAACCAGCGATGGCTACGGTGACAGTGAGGATATCGTCGGCTTTTTTGGTTTCACTGGTTGAGAAGAAGAAGGTCGACTGGTTGAGAAGGCAATCGAAAGAGTGGCAGAGCGAAAAAGAAAAGAAAGGAAACGGAGGGAACAAATCGGCAGCAAAGAGGCATAATGGACTGGGAGGAAATCGGCAGAAAACAAAAGCAAAGAAATAAGGAAGGAAATCGGATGAAGGAACAGAAGAGAAACAAGGGGATGGGGGGAGGGCAAATCAGGGAGGTGATGCTCAATCGGTAGCTAATCTGGGCAAAGAGGGGGGAATAGAAATCGGTGGTTTTCACCGATTAAGAAGGTAATGGATTAGATGCGTATTACCAATACATCAAACCAAACGACGTGTTAGAGAGGTATTAGGTGGGGTCCACCGATTAAACCAAACAAGCTGTAAGTTTAGGTTATTGAAAAGTTTATGTGTAAAGAACTAAATAGCTAAATGGGTCAAACCATAAGTGCACCATCCCAATTTATCAAAAGAAAAATTTTACCTTTCACGAAAAACATACAAAAACAGTGACAACAAATAAGCAAATTAGAATCAATTTATATTTCCCTCCCCCTACTTATTTTACATTGTCCCAATGTAATTTAAAGAATAAAAGTAAAGATAAGTAGGAGAAAAAGAGAAAAAGAAACTCCCCATATATTTCAACGCCGTGGAGGGTGGTGGTGTTGAAGGCGAAGGAGAAGAAGAAAGAAAGTAAGAGTTTTAGTTTTTCTTTCTTTGGCGGTAATTTGGGGGGTTGAAAAGTGTTTTATTTGTTTGAGAAGAGTGGACGGTTGGGGTAAAAATGGGGGGTTAAAATGGGTAGTAGAGTTTTTAATTTCCTAGGTGAAAAAGTATGATTTGATAAGTGAAGGGTTTTCTTTAATTGGAAAGGAGGTGGACGGTTGGGGAAAGAGGGAAGGGTTGAAATAGGGGTATGGGGTTGTAGTTTTCTAGGTGAAAAAGATGAGTGTGATAGGTGAAAGCTTAGGATTTGATGGGTGAAAGGGTAGGTTTTTTTTTATGGAAAAGTGTGGACGGTTGGGGTGGGAAAATTTGGATTTTAATTTTTGATTTTTGATTTTGGGTAGGTATGATGGGTTTGGGTTTTGGTTAATGGGTTAGTTTGGGTATTGGATTGGTTTAAATGGTGTGTAGGTAGAGTGGGTCTTGTCTGAAATAAAAAAAATTTTGTGGGTTGACATGTGAAATTTAATTTTGTCTCGAAATGTTTCTATGTAAAAATAAAATAAAAATAAAAATAAAATAAATAATGGAAGGAAAATTAAAATTATTTTTTTAAAATTTATTAGCTAAGCTATAAACTTAAGAAATAAATTATTTAAAAATCAAGATTACGATATTTGGTAAAATAGTCGTGATAAATGCACCAAGTAAGTTCCCAGGAAAGAGAGGTGAGTCACAACGGACATACTTAAGTACCAAGTCTTTCCTTAGACAGAACTAATCCTCGACATGCATTTTCATTTTCCATTTTACCAAAAATTTTATTTGCATAAAGGAAAATAAAAGTTGGGTTGCCTCCCAACACCGTTCTATTTAACGTCGTTAGCTCGTTGACCTATTATTCAAATTCTAGGCTCCTCGAGAACAATCTCCTCAACTGTGTGCATTTGAAAATTCTCGTAGAAGGGTTTCAGTCGTTGACCATTCACCTTAAAGTACTTCTGATTTCTTCACTTTTAATTTCCACTACACCATTTGAGAATAAATTAGTGATAGTAAATGGACCTATCCATTTGGATCGAAGATTACTAGCGAAAATTTTTAAGGTGGAGTCGTATAGAAGAACTTTCTGTCCTATTGCAAACTACTTCCTAGTGATCATCTTATCGTGGAACGCCTTCGTCTTTTCTTTATAAACTCGAGCATTTTTATATGCATCGTTTCTAATTTCCTCGATTTCCTGAATGTCCAACTTTCGAGCGCTTCCTATAGTCTCCATCTCCATATTACATTGTTTAACTGCCCAAAATGCTTTATGCTCTAATTCAACCGGGAGATGGCACGGTTTACCAAAAACCAGTCGCTAAGGTGACATGCCTATTGGTCCCTTGTAAGCTATCCTATAAGCCCAAAGTGTGTCATTTAGTCTCAAGCTCCAATCCTTTCTGTTAGGTTTAACATTCTTCTCCAAGATGGACTTGATTTCACAATTTGTCACTTCAGCTTGCCTGTTTGTTTGTGGATGGTAAGCAGTGGCAATTCGTTGAGTTACTCCATACTTCTCCATAAGTGCACTTACGAGCTTATTGCAAAAATGAGTTCCTCTGTCACTGATTAATGCTCGTGGAGTACCATACTTGGAAAAAATAGAACTTTTAAGAAAGTCAACCACGGTCTTAGCATTATCATGCGAGTAGTCTTTGCCTCTATCCACTTAGAAACGTAATCAACAGCTAAGAGTATATAAAAATTACCGAAAGAAGAAATAAAAGGACCCATAAAATCGATGCCCCACACATCGAAAATTTCACAAATATAGATAGGAGTAAGGGACATCTCATTTCGACGACTAAGGTTACCGACTTTTTGGCATATTTCTCAGGTTTTGCAGAATAAGAAGGCATCACGAAATATGTTTGGCCAAAATAGTCCACACTCGATAATTTTATGTGCAGTGCGTTTAGGTCCAAAGTGTCCTCCATATGCATAAGAATGACAAAAGGTTAGTTAATAATATCCGTTTTTGCCTTATCGACTTCAATTCCTTGTGAGGAAACTATATGACCCAAAATTAATCCTTTGTCAATCATGAAGTGGCATTTTTCATAATTTAAAACAAGATTAAATTCTAGGCATCTTTGTAATATCTTAGCGAGATTATCGAGACATTCATTAAAAGAGTTACCGTACACCGTGAAGTCATCCATGAAGACTTTAATGATTTTCTCAACATAATTGGAGAATATGCTCACCATACATCTCTGGAAAGTGGCCGGAGCATTACAGAGTCCAAACGACATTCGTCTATATGCAAATGTTCCAAAGAGGCACGTGAAAGTTGTTTTGTCTTGATCCTCAAGTGCCACTGGAATTTGGAAAAATCCTAAGTACCCATCGATACAACAATAATGGGTCTTACCAGCTAATCGCTCGAGCATTTGATCGATGAAGGGAAGTGGAAAATGGTCTTTTTGGGTAGCCGCGTTCGACTTCCTGTAATCAATGAAAACCCTCCATCCATTCTGGACTCGGGTAGGGACTAGCTCTCCTGATGAGTTTTTCACCACTATCACGCCAGTTTTTTTGGGCACGACATGAACCGAGCTAACCCAATTACTGTCGGAGATTGGGTATATCATTCCAGCATCCAACAGTTTCTGAATCTCCTTCTTTACTACCTCCATCAAGGGTGGATTAAGGCGTCTTTGAGCATCTCTTTTTGGTTTCGTGTTATCTTCGATGAAAATTCTGTGTATAAAGGTGGATGGACTTAACCCTTTTATGTCAGCTATTGTCCAACCAATAGCCTCATTATAATTTCTCAGAACTTGAACTAGACTTTCCTCATCGTCTTTGGTCAATTTGTTTAACACTATCATCGGTAAGGTGTCTTTCTCTCCCAAAAAAACGTACTTAAGGTGGTCCGGTAATGCTTTAAGCTCTAAGGTTGGTGGCTGTAAAATCGAAGGCAACATTTTAGTTTGGGAAGGTAATAGTTCAAATTGGTTACCTCGATTCATCAACGATGGTTGCGTCTCCAATGTTTGATAATTTTTCATAACAATTCTTTTATAATTGCTAATTCCTCGAGATGATTTAAAACATCCATGTCAGTGCTTCTTTAAAGGACAGTTTGCAACTCATCATAGTCATGATATTTGAAATAAGATTGAGTTAAACAATCTATACTATCGATGCTAGAAATATTTGATAGTGAGTTAGGATGATTCATAGCTTCGTAGACATTAAATTTCACGATTTTGCCATCAAACTCCATTGTCAGTGTTCTACTCCGAACGTAAATTTTTGCGCTTGCGGTACTTAGAAACGGCCTTCCAAGAAAAATATCAGACGAATTAGTTGAGTTATTGTCCTCCATATTAATAATGTAAAAATTTGCAGGGAAAACTAATTCGTTAACTTTAACAAGGACGCCTTCAACCAACCCTTCGGGATAGATGACTAACCTGTCTGCCAACTGGATTATTACTCCTGTCTTTTTTAAAGAACCCGCGTTAATCAACTTATAAATAGGATAAGACATAACATTAATGGAAGCCCCTAAATCACACATGGCTTTCTCAATGCCTACATTACCTATCTCACAGGAAATAGCAAACATACCTTGGTCCTTGTATTTGGGCGGAACTTTCTTTTGCAGTACTGCGGAGACATTTTCTCCTACATTTACTCTTTCGTTACCTATTAACCTCCTCTTGCTAGTACACAATTCCTTAAGAAATTTTGCATAACGAGGGATTTGTTTGATAGCATCGAGCAAAAGGATATTTACCTCCACATTCCTGAACGTTTCGAGGATTTCTTTTTCCTTATTCTCTTTCTTATCCTTTGCGAGCCTCCCTGGAAAAGGAGGTGGCATCACAACTAGTTTCTAAATTTTTTATTCCGGTCTGGCTTTTGGATTAGTGATCTACTTTTCTCGTTCCTTGTGTTACCCATGAATTTTGTTTGAAACTGTTTCCAAAACTTTTCTGCTAAGAAGAGTTATTGCACTTGCATTCTACCGAGGATTCGGCTCTGTCTGGGAAGGTAATTAACCTTGAGACTCTAAACGATTAATTGCCATCGAGAGTTTACTAACTTGATTAGTTAACTCTTGTATTGAGGCGTCTGTCCTTTGTTGGTATTTTGTAGCATCGACGACAAGTCTCTCCATAATAGCTTCTAGAGATGTGCTCGGCTTGGGTGGCGATTGTAGTGGTTGCAGAGGTCTCGGTTGGTATGACGGATTATTTCGGGGATTAACTCCGTAATTCAAGTTGGGATGATCCTTCCACCCGAGGTTGTAGGTGTTGGAGAAAGGATCATAGCGTCTTTGCGGAGGTCCAGGAAAGCTTCCGACAGCGTCAACATGTGCCATTGAATTTTCGTTAAGGATTGGGCACAAATCCGTTGGATGTTCAGATGTAGTACAAATTCCACACAGTTGGGTCAGATTCTTCTTTTCTATAATCATAGATTGAACAATATTAGTAAGCTTATCTAATTTATCTTCTAAGGATGAAACGCTTACCCCATTAACCCATCTTGTGGATTCTGAATTTGGCTGATACTGTTGAGAATTTGCCGCCATGGTGGATATTAATTCTCTTGCCCTTTAAGGAGTCATATTGACAAATGCCCCCCACTAGCTGCGTCAATCATTTTCATTTCCATAGGGAGCAAACACTCGTAGAAATATTGAAGAAGTGATTACTCGGTCAAACCGTATTGAGGACAACTTGCATACAGTTTTTTGTATCGCTCCCAATAGTCGTAGAGCGATTCACTCTCCATTTGGCGGATTCCCACTATGTCTCTCCTAAGTTCAGTTGCTTGCGATGCTGGGAAAAATCTGTCAAGAAAAACACGAGATAAGTCATCCCACGTTGTAATAGAACTGGGGGTAAGTAAAATAACCATTCTCTTGTTGTATCAACTAAAGAAAAAGGAAAGACCCGAAGTTTAATTTCATATTCGGTTACTCCCTGCGGTTTCATGCTTGAGCAGATCATGTGGAATTCTCTCAAGTGAATGTGTGGATTTTCGTTCTTCAAGCCTCGAAAAGTGGGCAAAAGGTGAATCAAGTCTGACTTCAACTCGAATGAGGTTTCTCCGGCTGGATAGTTGATACATAATGGTGTTTTCTCATTTGGAGCAGTGGCTAGTTGACGAATGGTTTGGTTTGCCATCCTTTCTAGTTCACCGACTTCTGCTTCTTTTGTTTCAAAAAGTGGTTCGGTCTTAGGTTCAACCACTTCGACTTGTTTCTCACGTCGAATTGCCTCTGCACGAATTGCTTGGCTCAACCTTTCGACGTCGGATTCTAGGATCCCTTGTCCTAGCTCAACTTCTGTTTTACTTGTACGTTTAAGAGCTTCTGTCTCTTTTCGTCATGCTCGTGTTGATTTCTCGATCTCTGGGTCATATTCGAGATCTCCGGATGAAGATTTGGTCATGAAGATTATTTAAACAATTATAAGTGTTGCCAGTCCCTGACAACAGTGCCAAAACTGATGGGTGTCGATTCCACCAATATAAACCTACGCCTAATTTGCAATTTTAGTAATATAGGGAGTAGGGTCGATCTCTCAGAGGCTGGGTTTACTGAAATTGTTTCTCTTTCTCGACTAGATTTGTGTCTGGGCAGTTGTTGTGCCCAAGAAATTTTGGGGGGAGGATAAAATTGAAAACTTGGAACCTGAAATAAACAGGGAAAAAAACGTGAAAAGTAAAAGCTGGAGATAAAATAATAAAAATATTTAAATAAATCTGAAGAAAATTTAATTAAACTAAGCTCAGCTTTAGGCTCGAGGTTTTCTCGTCTTTGAACCGATCCTCAAAATTAGATGAACCCCTCTTTTCCAATAAGTTAGTTATAGCTAGCAAGGACGCCTCGGACACCAACTCTTCCTTATGTAAATTAGTTATGGAATGTCCAATAACTAACCCTTACCGATCGAACAACCAACGAAACGTTCGTGATTTAGAACTCCGGCAGCTTTGCGTTCTAGAAGAGCCTAGCTCGAACCAATGCTCTCAACCGCGTGGGACATTTAAATCCGGTTACTACTTCCCTTGACGAAACCAAACATCAATCCCCACTTGGCACGCCAATGTGTTCACGGAAAACCAATCAGACAATCGATCCTTTCGGAATTCCAATTGTACGTCTAACCACTCTAACTCAAACGACGTCTTTTTGACTTAGTGTTGATCTGAATTTGTGAGTTGAAAAAATCATACTCTTAATCCGGAGAAATAATAAGTATTGGAATTTAGGAGTTAAATTGTTCAGGTTCGTAACACACAGGTTTTGACGAGGCTAACTCCGACCTAAAGTTGAAAATGAATTTAGTTAACTAAGGGTTGGGGCATGTTGGTATTGGATAAATTAAATAAGGTAAAAAAATGGGTGAAAAGGATGGGAGGCGTGATTAAGTATGAGGGCTGGAAATTTAGTAATATATTAAAGTGGGATGGTTAGCTACTGGAAATGAAAAGGGAATTTGAAAAAGGAATTGCAAATGGTTTAAGTTGGTGGCTAACTAGGAATTAATAAATTGAAAAAAAGAAACTAAAAACAACAAAATGCTACGTGAGAAATGAAGAAAAGATGAAAGCTTGATTTCTGACTTGATGATTAAAATAAACAAAGTAGTCCACTATTTATTCTAGTGGCTTTGCTAAATTAAGAGCTAACTAGTCATAGAAAATCAAGGAAAAACTATTCCATGATATAAAAAAAATCCCAACATAATCTCCCACTAAGTCAACAAAAATTTCAGCTAATTATATCTTGGAAAAATTCTGCTTTGGCCCTCCTTCTTTGCTTCTTTCTTCAATCTAGCCAAATTGTATCCTTTTCTTCTATTTAGCCCCAAATTGTATCCCTGCACAAAATTCAACAAAAACATGGAAAAATTAGTGGTGCACTCTCATAAATTAACCAATTTAATTACATAAAATATGTAACTTTAGCATTTAATCAAGATTATCACATGGGGTTTAATATTTTTAAAATATTTTTTCATATGTAGTTATATTTTAGTCTAGTTTATAGTTTCTTAATATATATAAATATTTCAATTACATAATTACAAATATGCTTATATGCAAATATAAATTTTAAGTTTAATTGTGAATTCCATCCCTTCACTTTACAAATTTTGAGAAATTATTTTTTACTTTAATTTTTCAAAATTTGATTTTTGTAACTAAAGTGGGTAAAATAGGCCTAAGTTTGAAAGCATGCCAATGTCCATGTGATAATATAGTAAATAATAAATGGTGTTTTTGTTAATTTAAAATTTATGTATAAAATAATTAATTACAAATTAAATTACAGTATAAAAAATTACTTTTACGTTAAGTTATAATATACTATATAGTAGACTTGTCCATGGGCCGGGCCGGGCTGGGCCTGGAAAAATTTTCGCCCGCCTCCTAGGCCCGGGCTCGGCCTGAAATTTTGCCCAGGCCCGGCCCGAGAAAAATATCATAAGCCCGAGCCCGGCCTGGCCCGACCCATTTTTAAAATAAACATTAAAAAATTATTTTAAAAATAAAAAATTATTTTAAAAGTATTTTAAAATTAAAAAATAAAAATAAAAAATATATATTTATTATATTCGAGTCAACGAGCCTCTTTTTTTGCCCAAGCGCATATTTTGGGCCTATATTTTTACCCGAACTCTCCCATATTTCGGGCGGGCCGTCGGGCCGGGCCGGGCCGCCCAGCCCATGGACAGGTCTACTATATAGTATTACATTATATAATAATATACAAAACACACATATATATTAATATATTATAGATTATAACATAATATATTAATATATATTATATATTATATATTATATATTATATATTAAATGTTTCACATTTAAATTGATACGGAATTTTTAATCATATTCATTATCACAATATTTATATACATATAATTTTTTTAAGATGTTAGATATGCATTCATTGAACATAAATAATACATATAAGATAATTTTCTATAATCGTATACTATAATAAGATCCATGATAAAATATAATATAGTTATAATATACAGGTTATAATATAAAAAATGAAGTATCACATAGGTTGGATTGAGTTTAGGTTCATGCAAGACATCTAAATCAATTTTTTAAACTCGAATTCTGGTTTGGATAAAAAAAATGGGTATAACTTTTTGCTCAAGCCCAACCTAAATTAAGAAAGGTAAACCTAGGTCCGGCCAGTCTCCCCATTCATACTTGATTTTTTTAGATCAACTTTTTGTATAAAAACAAATTTAAAAACATAATACACTAAATACATTAAAATAAATATTTCCTAACATATTCAAAATACATTGAATAATATCAAGATAATAGCAACTTAGCAAGCAAATACCACAACATAATCAACAATAAAACAGTGGTTGAAACAACAATAAAACATTATCAATACATCATCAAAACATGGAAACAACAACAAAAAGTAGTAACAATATAGCAGCAAAACGCAACCGCAAATCAAACCCTAAAACAATAGAAACTCAGTAAAGGAAACATCGAAACACAACAAATATAATTAATATTTTGGGTTATTTAGTTGGTTAGTTTTTCTAGATTTTGAGTAATGAGTTTAATTGTTATTAGGTTAGTGATTTAATGTACATATATATAATTATTATTTAACATATATAATTAATATAATTAATTTTTATAATAGAATATATATACATCCAAGCCGGGCTTGGCCAAAGTAATCATTTCCAATTTCTGCCATATATAGCAAACGAGCCTTAAATTTTGTTCAAGTCCATTTTCCAAATCTCGTATTTTTGTCCAAACCTTTTCATCTTTCAGGCGAACTTTCGGGCTTGGACAAGTGGCCTAGCCCATGAGCAGCTCTAATATTATATTATGTAATAATACATATTATAGTCTTCACTTGTATGGAGTAGTGGTTAAAATTCTTGTCAAACACCCATTTGGCACAAGTTCAAACTATATTACCACACCTCATTATTTTACAAGTAAAAAAATTATTATAATATCAATGGTTATGTATAATTTAATAAATTAATGTATATTGGTTGAAAGAAATAGAAGAGAACTTCTAATTACAAGACTCTAATGAGAGTTTATCCTTATTCCAAATTGTTGAATATCATTCTCCAATAAGGCTTGATCACACTATGGTGGTTCTACAAGGTAGCACTTTACATTCAAATATCCAATTAACATCTTCGCTATACAATCTGCAACATTATTTTGCTCCCTCGAAACATGTTGAAATCCAACTTGCCAGCTCCTCGCGAGCATTGTATGAATTAGTCTAACTTTCGAAAGATTATTGTCAACTGCATACTCATTACTAACAACATCAATCAAGATAATGTTATCGCTTTCTACTTTGATTTGTACAAACCCTTCCTGCCAAGCAACAACAAGTCCATCATAGAGTGCCCTTATTTCCATTTGAAAAATTTCAGATTTGCTAATTATGATGCCAAAGCCAATTAACCATTTCCCTTAATGATCCCGAATCACACCACCCACAGCAACAGATGATGTTTTCTTTGGGAAGCTACGATACCAAGCTATACTTGTTGCAATCAAATTAGTGTTGTTATGGCTAGTTCCTTTAAAAATAAAATCATTCCTATGCTTCCAAATCAACTAAGAAGCAATGGAAAATAGAGTTGGTCATTCTCCACTGACCATGAACTTATATGACTTGAGCAAGTTCATTTTAACCCAATCCTCCAAGGAAGAAGAAAAACAGGAAGACCAATCATGTCGTGGTACCAAACATTTCCAAATTCCAATTGCATATGGACAGTCGTGGATTGCATGAAGCCTTGTTTCAACTAAAACACCATACTGTGTACAATAACCATCAATTGTCATTCTCCTCTTTACCCTTACCTCATTGGTAAAGAGACGATTTTGCAACAGAAGTTAAAGGAAAGTTCTCACTCTCCGAGGGGCAAATTTGTAACACTCTTCACCCGTCTCCGTTGTCAGATCCGAGCTATAGGATGCTACAATAGAAAATAGGAACAATCACATACTATTTACTCAATAATATTCAATAATTCAATAAACACAAGTCAAGTCTATGTTTAACATGCATTTCGAACAAGTCTACATTTCAACTGAGCTTACAAAAGCTCTTAAATCGACTCGAAACCAATTCAGGACTATTTTAAAACTTTTACAAAAACATAGGTCAAAAGACAAAACATGGGTCACATGACCATGTGGCTAGACCATATGACAGGCTGAAGCCGTGTGGAGCTGAACTACATAGCGATGTCTTCAAACTGTATACAAGATTGAACGTTGTGTAATGCAGGGTTACACGGCCATGTTGCCAGGTTGTAACAAATTGTGGCTGTGTCAATAATCCTGCATCTAATTTACTAGTAGCACACGATCGTGTGACAGACTGTGTAACATCAAAATAATCATTTTTCAAATGATGCAATCCAACCCTTACACAATACCAAAACACAAGTTTGAGTACATTATATCTTGCCTAAATCACTTCACAAACTCAATCCAAAACATGATATAATACATCCTAATAGTGCCTAACCAATATGTCATTTTGGCACCATCACAACCAAATACCAAACATAAAAACTCAATCATACATACAAGCATGTATCATTATTATGCATTATTATGCAGTAGCATTATGTTCAATTATCTCATCTTTTGAGATTTCTACTAGATTAGCCTTGTCGTCCATATCTATAGCATTATCACTTATTCATTCTAAAGTTCGAATGATGCCTTTGATCACCGTGAAAACCGCTACGGATTGTGTTTCCTCGGCACCTTCCTCCATGACTATAGATTCCAACTACATGTGGCTTTGACCATGGTTCTCGCTCATACTATCCCAAGCACAATCATATTTGGTTCAATGTTCTCTTTCAAATGGTTTTTTTTATTTCACTAAATCAACCATTTTGATTGCTCAACTTTTTGAACCAGTTAGAGTTTTATCGACTCTAATCGCTTGAAAATAGAGAAGACAGTTGGGTTGCCTTTCGTTATTAATCTACAAACTAGATCCATCATCAAAGGATGTAAAGCTCGACCCCGCTGAAGACTCACCTATCATGCTTGATGACTTTAATATTTTGACATTTACCTTGGACCCACCCGAGATAACAATGCTTTTTCCCTTTCCTTTATTATTCATTGACTTAAAAAATTACTCTAACTCGAATTTCCTTCGATAGAAGTAGAATCGGTTCTTGGGAGGTTACCTTCCATAGGTGCAACAAATTTCTCGGCATCAATCAAGCCAACAGAATCATCTTCTCCTTCATTCTTGCCTAAGTTCGCATAAGCACCCCAAATTTGGAACCACCAACAACCTTACCAATAACCATGAAACTTTTATTCACCGTCGTTTTGGAAGATTGTCGCTGCCTCCTTTCCACTAACATCCATAGACCAAATCGTTCTTCCTCCACCCTCTTGTGTATCTCATCAGTTTTGGATTTGGGTTGTTCATTCATCTCACATTCCTTGGTCTTAGTGAAAGGGTGATGCGAACGAAAGTCTTTGTTATGACCAAACTACCCACAACCAGAACAAACTTTGGGCAATGACTCATATTTGACCTGTTGCATCTTCCTGACAATCTTGAGTTTTGAGATTAACGATTTGCTTAAATAAATACAGACAACTAGTCTAGCAAATCGTCCTCAAACTCCATTATTCGTTTTATGATCAATTTTCAACACTGGACCAATCATCTCCCTAATTGCTTTGAGCAAATATTGGTTATACAAACCTTCAGGAAGGCCTAGCAATCAAACCCAAACTATTAAACTTTAAGGGTGATCTTCTGATGTTGAGAAAGACGGTGGCCATAGACGGACCGTAAGGTATTAGCCAAAGACAGTCCATGGTCCCTTTGTCAAAGTATTAGAGTAACCTTTTCATCTTGGAATTTGACCAGGTAATAGTCATTTTCCAAATCCATCAACTAAAATGGTTTCATTGTTTTCCACAGACCTTGCACTTTGTTAACTGAAGTAGGAAAACCTATTTTACGACCCAACAGTTTAATAATAACCGAAAGCATCATACGTCTCTCAATGAACCAATTAAATCGATCCAAAAAATTAATAGAAGGTACTCCATCCACAGCCTCAGTGATAACATCGCCTTCAAGTAGTTCAGAATTTTCATCTTTTCTAACTGTTTGGGTTTTGGGAACTGATCCAATGAGTTCTTCTTTGAAGGACACTTTTTTGTCCATAAAAAACATCCATTTCGACACCATTTTCATTCACAATGTGATCCTTCGAGTTCGATGAGTTAGACGGACGTTGACGAGCTTTCTTGGTCGTACGACTAATGCCATCTTTTGACGGTACAGGATGTTGGCACATAATTAAATTAATCTTGCACAAAATAAATTATGAAAAGTTACGAATGTGAAGAGGCTTGAATATGAAGAGTTAATAATGCAAACAGACTTGAAGATGAAAAGTTACACACATGCATGGATAGTCATAACTCTTATAGTATTTAAGTTATAAAAATGAATAGTCACAACTCCTAGCATTTAGTGATATAGATGAATAGTCACTTACAACTCCTATATAAAGAGTTGTATGTGATGAAGAATATTATTGAGTGAGTGAAATAAAAATTAATCAAAAGGGTGTTTTCTTTCTTCTATAAAAATTATTTCTCTTTTCATTATATTCTTTATTATATTATTTGTTTTATTTCTCTAAATTTTGATCAATTTTCTACAAATTGGTATCAGAGCCAGGTTCGATCAAAATGAACAATTCTATTCCTCTTTCTTTCGTTCCCCAATTAACCAAAGAAAATTATGGCAAATGGAGTATCCAAATGAAGGCTCTTCTTGGATCTCTAGAAGTTTGGGAGATTGTTGAAAAAGGTTATAATGAAGTTGAGGCTGAAGAGGAGGAAGGATTAACACAAGTTCAAAAAGAGAGTCTAAGAAAATCAAGGAAGAAAAATCAGCAAGCCTTATTTTGGATATATCAAGGAGTTCAATCATATGAAACGGCTTGGGAAAAAATAGCTTGTGCCACCACGGCAAAACAAGCATGGGAATTTTTACAAAATTCATTCAAAGGAGATGAAAAGGTGAAAAGAGTTCTGTTGCAAACTCTTCGAGGAGAGTTTGAAAGATTGCAAAAAACAGAGTCAGAATCAGTTTCTGATTACTGTTCACGGGTTTTGTCCATAGTCAATCAATTAAAAAGAAATGGTGAAACTATGGATGATATTCGTGGTGTTGAGAAAATCCTCCGTTCTTTAGATTCCAGATTTAACTACATTGTGGTTGCCATTGAAGAATCAAATAACTTGAATACCATGACTATTGATGAACTCACAGGTTTGTTGCAAGCCCATGAAGAAAGATTAAACAAGAAGAAAAAGGAAGTAGATCTAGATCAAGCACTCCAGTCAAAGTTGTCTCTAAATGAGAAGAAGGGAGATTTTAAAAATCAAAGAGGGAGAAATCGTGGTCGTGGAAGAGGAAGAAATTTTAGAGGAAGAGGCTTAAATGCTCGTGAAAGAGGTGAAGATGCAAGCACGGAGAATGGATGGAAAGAAGCCAACCAAAGTTAAAATTTTAGAGGATCACAAAGAGGACGTGGACGTGGAAATCAAAGAGGAAGAGATCGTGGCTATTTTGAATGTTATAATTGTCGCAAACCTGGTCATTTGGCAAGTGAATGCTGGTACAAAAAAGAAGAGAAAATGAAGCTAATATAGTACAAAATAATCAAGAGCAAAAGCAAGAAACTTTGTTGCTCGTATCTCATGGTGGAGAGATTGATGATGTCTGGTACATAGACAGTGGTGCTAGCAAGCATATGACAGGTAACAAAAATTTATTTTCGAAGTTCTTTGAATCTGATTGTGGAGAAGTAAAAGTAGGAGATGGCAAAGCTTACAAAGTTAGCGGTGTTGGTGAGTTGGAGTTCAAAACAAAGCAAGGAAGGGTAGAGAAAATGTCTGAAGTTTATTTTGTTCCTGGTCTTAAAAATAATCTGCTTAGTGTTGGGCATCTTTTGAAGAAGGGGTATGATATTCATTTCCGTGACATGGCTTGCTATTTATCAAAGAAAAATCAGGTTGTTGCTAGAGTTGGAATGGCATCAAATAATCTTTTCTCTCTTACCCTTCAAAGTCAGAATATGTCTTGTTTTATTGGTGCTCATAAAGGAATTTCAAAGTTATGGCATGATAGATATGGACATTTAAACTATGGAAATTTGAAGATGCTTTCAAGGAAGATGATGGTTAGAGGTTTACCAAAAATCGATCGGCTTGATGATGTTTGTGAAGCATTTCAACTTAGAAAGCAACACAAAATTGCTTTTCCTTCTCAATCCTCATGGAAAGCAAGAAGACCATTGCAACTTATTCACTCAGATCTTTGTGGTCCAATGACAGTTTCATCTTTGGGAGGTAATTGTTACTTTATCTCTTTCATTGATGATTACTCAAGAAAGATATGGGTGTATTGTGTCCAAGAAAAATCAGAGGCTTTTCAGAGGTTCCAAGATTTCAAGGCAAAAGTGGAGAACTTTACTTGGCTAAAAATTAACACCTTGCGTACAGATCGTGGAGGTAAATATTTTTTAAAAGAATTTAAGAAATATTGTCGAGATAGTGGCATCCGGCATGAAATGACAGTTCGCCATACACCTCAGTAAAATGGTGTGTGTGAAAGAAAGAACAGAACAATTATGGAAATGGCTAGATGTCTTCTTAAGAAGAAGAGGTTATCAAGAAGATTTTGGGCTGAAGCTGTTTCTTGTGCAGTTTATCTTATAAATAGATCACCGACAAGAAGCTTGGAGAATTGCACACCACATGAGGCGTGGTATGGTATAAAGCCTAGTGTTAGTCATCTTAGAGTATTTGGGAGTGTTGCCTACTCTCATATTCCAGATGCAATGAGAAGCAAGTTGGATGACAAGTCAGAGAAATGCATTTTCATTGGCTATAGTGAAAGAAGTAAGGCATACAAGTTGTACAATCCGGTGAAAAAGAAGATTGTGATAAGCCGAGATGTTCGGTTTGATGAAAATTCCATGTTTGAAGATATGGAAGTTGAAAAGGAAAATTTGCCAATTTTTCCTTTTGAACTTGAAGAAGAAGAAGAGGCAGTAATTGAGAATGCTGAAGATGATGCTCAAGTAGAAAATTCTCCTGCTTCCCCAAGTTATTCATCAAATTTTTCTTCATCCAGCCCGATCCGAAAAACGAGAAGCATCCAAGAGTTATATGATGTAACGGATGAAGTTGTGCAAAATGATGTTGTATTCTTTGCCTTCTTTGCAGGAGAAGATCCAATTTCTTTTGATGATGCATATCAAGAAGAAATATGGAGGAAAGCCATGAAAGAAGAGATTTGCTCAATTGAAAACAATGATACATGGGAACTCACAGATTTACCGCCGCACAAGAATTCAATTGGAGTCAAATGGGTGTACAAGACAAAGATGAATCAGAATGGCTCTATCAAGAAGTACAAGGCAAGACTGGTTGCAAAAGGATACAAGCAAAAGGAATGAGAAGATTTTACAGAGGTATTTGCTCCAGTTTCAAGACTTGAGACAGTTCGGTTACTTATTTCTCTTGCTGCCCAAAACAATTGGAAAATGTTCCAAATGGATGTAAAATCTGCGTTTTTGAATGGTGTTCTCAAAGAAGAAGTCTATGTTGATCAACCACCAGGGTTTGTCAAAAAAGGAGAAGAAGAAAAAGTTTACAAGTTGAAGAAAGCTTTGTACGGGTTGAAGCAATCACCCCGAGCTTGGTACAGCCGAATCGATTCTTATTTTCAAAAGTGTGGATTCCAGAAATCTCCATATGAGCATACTCTCTACATCAAAGGCAATTATTAAGGAAGATTCATGGTTGTTAGTCTCTACGTTGATGATCTTATTTTCACAGGAAATGATGTGAAGATGTTGAAAGAATTTCAGCACTCAATGATGGCAGAATTTAAGATGACAGATTTGGGAGAACTTCATCATTTTCTTGGTATTGAAGTTCATCAATCCAAGAAAGGAATTTTTATTTCACAAGAGAGCTACGCAAAGGAAGTTCTAAAAAAGTTTATGATGGAAAATGCGAATCCAGTCTCTACTCCATGCATTACAGGTCTGAAGTTATCTAAAGAGGGTGAAGGAAAGCTTGTCAATTCCACCATATTCAGAAGTTTGGTTGGGAAGTTGATGTATCTGACTTCGACAAGGCCTGACATCGTGTATGCTGTTAGTTTGGTGAGTAGATTCATGGAGAAACCTTACTCCAATCACTGGGAGGCTGCCAAGAGAATATTGAGATATGTGAAGGGAACCATTGATTATGGAATTTTCTATAAAGCTAATACATTAGTTGATCTCATTGGTTATATGGATAGTGATTTAGCAGGAAGCATTGATGATAGCAGAAGCACTTCTAGTTATGTTTTTCACCTTGGTAGTGGTGCAGTTTCATGGAGTTCAAAGAAACAATCAGTTGTGGCGCTTTCGACTACAGAAGCTGAATATATCGCTGCGTCTTATGCAGGATGTCAATTGATTTGGTTACGTGGAATTTTGGAGAGTCTTAAGCAGAAGCAGAGCAAATCAACGATTTTGTTTTGTGACAATAGTTCTATTATTTCGGTCACAAAAGATCCAGTTCTTCATAAAAGGACAAAACACATTCGCATTCGGTATCACTTCTTGAGGGAACTAGTGAATAATGGTGATATTCAAGTTGAATATTGCAAGACAGAAGATCAGATGGCTGATATCTTCACAAAGCCGCTTAGTGGACAAGTCTTCAAGAAAAATGTTGAAAGGCTGGGAGTTCGAAGCAAGTTTAATTTAAGGGAGACATTGTTGGCACATAATTAAATTAATCTTGCACAAAATAAATTATGAAAAGTTACGAATGTGAAGAGGCTTGAATATGAAGAGTTAATAATGCAAAGAGACTTGAAGATGAAAAGTTACACACATGCATGGATAGTCATAACTCTTATAGTATTTAAGTTATGTAAATGAATAGTCACAACTCCTAGCATTTAGTGATATAGATGAATAGTCACTTACAACTCCTATATAAAGAGTTGTATGTGATGAAGAATATTATTGAGTGAGTGAAATAAAAATTAATCAAAAAGGTGTTTTCTTTCTTCCATAAAAATTATTTCTCTTTTCATTATATTCTTTATTATATTCTTTGTTTTATTTCTCCAAATTTTGATCAATTTTCTACACAGGATGAGAACCAATGGTAAAATCGCCTACAGAGGTGTGCATGGGTCGGGTTCAGGCCGACTTCAACTAAAAATGTAGTTCCATTTGCCAGGCTCAAGCCTGGCACAATTCGAAAAATGAGCTTAAAATTTTGCCCAAACCCGACCCAGATAAAAATATTAAAACTTGGGCCCACCATATTAATTTTTATATTATTTTTATATAATTTTAATATATATAATACATCAAAAATACTAAAAATATCGAAATAAATATTTCCTTACAAATTGAAAATAAATTTTAAAAAATATGTATACTTAAATAACATTAAGATAGACGCAACTTAACAAGCAAATGCCTCTAAAATAATGACAAAATTAACAAATGTCTTTAAAATAATAACAAAATTAACAATAAAATAAGTTTTATACAATATCCAAACAAAAACAACAAAATAATAGCAACATAATATTAAAATGGTAGCAAAATAGGGAGAAAACAATAAGAAAATAATATTAAAAAAACAGATTTTTTTGTCCTTTAGTGAATTCAGGTCGGGTCGGGCCCGGGCCAAAAAAGCGTTACCCGAGGCCTGGCCTGTTTTTTAAACTGGCCTTATTTTTTTGTCGAAGCCCATTTTTCGGGCCTATATTTTTACCCAAACCCTCCCACATTTTGAGTCAAGCCTGGTGGCCCGACCTATGAACAGGTCTAAGAGAGATTCGCCTTTAACAAATTTGAACACCTTCCCCATGTTATTAAAATTTAAATATCATATAATAGTATTAACTATGTTTACAAAATTTATATACATATTATATAATCATAAATATTACATATAATATAGAATTTTATTTATGTTATATAAAATATTTCTATTATAATAAAATATTTATATAACATTTCAACTTTTTATTTGGATTGTTTTATCATTACGTCAAAGAAAAATTAATTATCATGTCCTACTCAATTAGACTAATTTGACCTTATCCGGGTTTGGAATAATTTGAGCTCAAAATTATCCGAATCCAAAAGGGACCAAGCTTGAGAAAACTTGAGCCTGAAAAAATTTGAACTCGAGAAGGTCCTAGCCTAAGTTCACGTGTTTATTAAAAATTGAACTAACTTCTCAATTTTCATAAAATACAAGACTAAAATTTGACAAATTAAAGTAAAATGGCTAACATCTTAATTTTCCTAAACTAGAGAGAGAATTTAGAAAGGATAAAATTGAAATTGCACATAAATTTTGATTCAACGTACAGTTTAATACATCAACTTTGATTTGGTGCAATTATATACATAAAATTTTTTATGATTCAAATATATACTTCAATTTATTTTAATGTAATTATTTGTACATGCTACATATAAATTTAATTTATTTTATACTAATTTGTCTAAGCGCTATATACATATTGTTGTTAGTTGTGTCGAACCGAAACACGCCAAATATATTTTAAAAAAATACCCAATTTTAATTAAAATGAAACTTAAATGACTTGATATGGCTCAAAACTGAAATTTGATCCTATTTGCCGCCATGGGTATAGCTGATTTTTTTTTAATTCTAATTTTAGTATTTAACATTTGAGTTGATGATGATATTCAGATAATGATGACAGAGAGACTTTACAAGATATCACCAACAATACTATTCTTAAAGCCGTGGTCATACAGCCTAACAGGATGTTTGGTTGGGGGAATAGGAATGTATTCCCCCTATTTTGCGGGCCCACCACCAAATGGGCGTATGGTTACCCGTAATGCTATTACGTCCCGAATCCATTCCATCCCTAATACGCCCACATCCCGTAATAGGCATTCCCCCGTTCAGCGCCGATTAGGGATTACTTACCTGTTTGTTATTTTTGTTTCCTTTTTCTGCCCTCGTCGATTTCTGCTTCTTCTTCCATCGATATTGCAGAGGTAATTTCTGCTTCTTCTTCCATCGTTTTCTTATTTGGTGGCCCGTACGGGTCGTCTTCAGCAAAGGTACGAGGCTGGTTTTCGCCTTGTCGCTGGGTATGTTTTTTGTTATGATTATTTGCTTAATCTGTGTAATGCAGATGTGGAAGATATGTTTGCATGTGGCTTTTGAGAATTTTGATTGATCAATTTTTGGTTCTTTTTATCTTTTTGAATGGTGTTGTTTCTGTTATTGGAATGTTTATTATTTGCTTAATCTGTGTAATGCAGATGTGGAATGTTTGTAAATCATACCAGGTAGATCATAAAGACTATTTTCCATTTTATTTCCAGTTTCGATTTCAATTCCAAACCAAAGCAAAAAGAAGAAAAATGGCCACGAATCCTACCCTAGAACCCGAGATCGGACCCGATGGACTCGCTAGGGAAGCTCCTGTCATCGCCTACACTGAGAAGGTCACTTCTCTTTCTCCTCTCTTCTTTTTGTGTTTCGTTATTACTCTGCTGAAAATGTCATGGCGAATTCTTATGGTTTTTTTCTTCTGTGGGGGCAGATAATCGAAGAAGAGCGGGTTCAACTCAAGAAGTATGTTCATTTTGTTAATTTTAAATTTCTATTTTTGTATATGTGCTTTTTTTGATAATTTATTTTTCACTTGCCTTAGTTCAATTGTTGTAAACCTGACCTATACGGACGACTCTGTTCAGTGCTGGGATTTAATCCAGTAATAGTAAGGAGAGTGTTCTTCTAGTCCTGCATTGCAATGCACGATGAGTGTATATATGAGTTTTCTATAAATGGTCAGCCTTTGAAGAATTACCTTAAATCCTTACTATAATTCTAATCTAGAGGGATAAGAAGTGATTTGTGCTGGTGCATTAACTTTCATGTGAGTTTGATACTACTTAAAACTTTAATTTAGTCCTAAATCTTAATTGAATTTACAGCTTCACTAAGTCTTATTATTCAAATCTGAAACAGATTCGAATTGCACTTGCTTAGAAGCTCTGACATTTCTTTTGTGTCAGGATTATCTTTTACGTATATGTATTGACAAAAAGTTCAATATGACAATTTTTATTTACTCAATTAATCAAGTTTAAGAAAGCTCTTTTGTTTATTTTCTTGGGATTCAGTTATTAAAATGTAACAATTTATAGTACAAAAAAGAATTCTGTTTGTATCTTGGAACTTTTTTATCTAGTCTGTAGCATTTACTTGTACAAATTAAGGTTGAAAGAGGATTGTGCTTTATATGGTTGTCATTTCCCTTCTCTTTAATGTTCTTTCAGTTTGTTTCTCGTGATTTCAATTGCTGGAGATTTTATCTGATCTCTATTGATTCACACTTCCAGATACATAGAAGAAAACTATTCTAAAATACGTGATGTTGAAAGAGAACTAGCAAATCTTATAATGGAGATGAAACTCACTGCTGGGCCCAAAAAAGCAGGTTGATGTGCTGCTGCCTGTATAAATATTGTTTCATTTATATGTATTTTTCTATAATGGGGTGATTCGTACATGGTATGATGTGTGGTACATACTTTCAGCCCTTGAACATATGAGAAAGAAAATCGAAATATCAACTGAGAGAATACGTATTGCGAAGCAGAAGGAAGAACAAGCACGAAAGGTTTGTTGCATTCTCTCTCTCTCTCTCTCTGGTAGATTCTGGAATTTACTTATACATGATAATTATGGTTGCATTTGAATTAATTAAGGCCTGAATTGATTTTTTGGGACTTGCTACTGAATAATTTTTCAGTTTCTTTTACAATCCTTTTTACTAGCAAGTATAGTGCCCCGTGTCTTTAGTTTTATTGCAGCTCTTTAATATGTATTTCAGATTTGGGAAGCAGCATTGAAGGCTTTGAATGATGATGAAGCACTTAAGCAGAAGTTATGTGAGGACTTAAAAAATCTGGTATACTTCTTTGCTGTAGGTGGATAAGCTTGCATTATTGCACTGTACTAAATTGATTCTTTCATTTGATAGGTTCAAGAAAGCAGTAACTCCCAGTTTGCTCGACTTGAGGAATTGAAAAGGCGATTGGAAGCTCTGAACCCAAGTAGGGCATCCGCTTTGTCTAGTCATGTGAGCTTTCTTTTTATTCTTTCTTATTACACTACAAGTAGTCCATGTAGTATCCAATACTTATATGGTGTTCTAGGAGAAGATAACTTCTTTAGAACAGTCATTAAAATAAGCATGTCACCAGATAAAAATTGGTTTTCTGTTATTGTGTGCTCTGCTTTTTAAGTTTCTATTGCTGACCATTTTTGCAAACTGGATTGATAAGGAGGTGTCATATCAAAATGGAAAAGATATTCATGTGTTTGAGCGTTTACTAGTCCTCATCGTGACATTGAGAGCTTGACATCACGATCTCACTCACTATTTTCAAAAGGTCCAAATGGTGCCAAAAAATCACAACCTGAATCAATTAAATTTGTCTCATTTCAACCAGATCAACTATTATATAAAATTCATATACACTAAACCAACCATTTATGTACTTTAAATTTAAACATTTATAATACAAAATCGACTCAAAACCTAGTAAATGTCATTTATCAAAGCAAAAGGGACTATAAGAACATTGTTGAGTCGAGTGTCGCAGTTTGGAAGTTGGATCACTTCTCGTAACCTTGAGGTCCACCTATGCTTGTGCAAAGAATAAACAAACCGCACAACATTAACATAATAAGAATATAACCGATGCATAATTCAATTTTAACCAATTCAAACAATGTATTCATGATTCATATGCTAATTTCATTTACTATCTCATTTAGCAATTCAATAAAAACATGACATGACAAATTTTCTACCATTAGGGATGTATGTGATATCATTTGATTATACCAATATCACATTTCTTTATTGAATCTACTGATTCGTTAAGTTTCCATATCGACCCTCCAAGCTTTTATAAACCGATCTGCATGGTCTCTTACATGCTACTGATAATCACATATCAAATATATGCATTAGTAGTACTATTTCATATTATCAAATAAATTCAAATATCATTTAATCGATTCAAATTTTATTATTTTAAATTATATTTTATAGTATTATATATTATGATTTTAGTAAATTCATATAAGAATATTTAATATTAAGAATTTTATTAAATTATATATTTTTATTAAATTATATTTAAAAATAATTAATTTAAATTATATTTTATAGTATTATATATTATGATTTTAGTAAATTCTAAGAATATTTAATATTAAGAATTTTATTAAATTATATATTTTTACTAAATTATAATTTTAATAATAATTATTTTAAATTATATTTTATAGTATTATATATTATGATTTTAGTAAATTCATTTAAGAATATTTAATATTAAGAATTTTATTAAATTATATATTTTTATTAAATTATATTTAATAAAAAATATTTTAAATTATATTTTATTGTATTATATATTATGATTTTATTAAATTCGTACAAGAATATTTAATATTAAGAATTTTATTAAATTATATTTTTTTATTAAATTATATTTAATAATAATTATGTTAAATTATATTTTATAGTATTATATATTATGATTTTAGAAAATTCATATAAAAATATTTAATATTAAGAATTTTATTAAATTATATATTTTTATTAAATTATATTTAATAATAATTATGTTAAAATATGATTAAATTATTTATTATTTATATTAATAATCTTATTAAAATTTAATAACAATAACAATAATCATCTACCTAAAAAAAATTCTGCTAAGGGTATTCTAGTCATTTTAGTTTTTTTTTCTTATGCTATTACAACATCATTCCATTCAACCAAACACAAGAATACTATTACGCCTCTATTCCATTACATTCAACCAAACAATTGAATTACTATTATGCTTCAATTCCACTACAGCTCTATTCTATTATACCTCTATTTCATTACAGCTCTATTCCATTACAGCGAACTAAACGTGCCATAAATCTCCGGAACATACCTATGAGCTTTAGACTACCATATTTGCTAAGCATTTTATGATGGCAGATAAAATTCAGTGCTACATCGATTGTGTTGCGCTGGTAGCTTCCGACACTATCCACCCTCATCGTATTTTTTTCCTTAATTATTTTTCATTGACATTGCCCATGCATGCTGGCTGATTTGTTCTATAAATTGACCATCTTCATACTTAGATTTTGTTAGGTTCATTTGCTTGATGGCCGTGCAAGTGTTGATTCAGCTAGACATATTTGGTCAGGTACAATATGCAAAGCTTAAATACTGAGAGCATGAGAGTTTAGTTTTTTAATGTGAACAAGTTTTTTCCTTGCACGATTAGATCAATTAATGAAAACTAGCAGTGATATTGACAGTCACGTAGCTGCTTGACTCCCATTTTTAAAGATGCTTAAAGCACCCGTTGATATGATTGAATTTACAGCAATTTCATTTGGTTTATCATATGCGGGTTCTTGCAGTAAGGTTGCACAGGCTATTATATTTGCTTTAATGGCCTAAATTGAATCAGAATTGGGGAAGCCCCTTAATCGGCTTCTGCCTCTTTACGACACTGCTTTCAAGTGCCAACGCTGGAACAGGGAGTGTTTAAAGATGCTCTCTTAAATTCCTTAAAATGCTGTTAAAGTTGGAACTTGTATACATGATATCAGAACTGTTTTATATTCAGGTCCAAAACCTTCTTTGTCGTTGTCAGCATCTTGAAAAGAATTGAACTGTTTTACTTCAAGGTGTGAAGCTTGAATATGCACTTCTAGTCATGTAAATATTTCTATTCAATCAGCTTCCAATGATCATGTATGACTAATATTCGGAGGATTGGAGCACATTTAATGAATTTAAAATAGTTCCTCCCTCCTAAGAGAGTGTCATATGTATATATAGCTGATATTCTCATCGGGCAGATGAGGAGCCAAGCCAAGTTGAATTTCCTAACTTTTGAAACCATACTATCATTTCTTTCTATTGCCTTCCCTAGCTCAAAGACATTTGAGTACAAAAATGTACCACAAATGATTGATTGGTGTTAACCAATAACATCACCAATCTTTGCATTTGTTTTATTTGTTGGAGGGGCAGCTTTATCATAGAGATACGGGCAATCTCGGCGAGGTGGGAAAAAACCCCCCAAGATGTAAACACCTTGAAATTGGATGGGAAAATGTTTCATAAGTGTTCTAAAGTTATAACCTGAACGCATTCAGCATTCATCCCGACGAACCAATAATATCACCAATGAGAAAATCAAAGTGAACAACAGCTTTCTTATTGCATTTAACTTTTTCAACTTTAAGCTGATGATAGTCATAACATAAACAAGAAGCAAAAGCGAATCAAACTCGATTTCACAATGAAATATGTCCAATACTAATAAGTACTACCGCAATCTCAAAGGACTGATCATGACACAATACCAAGCCAAGAATCAAGCCCAATGGTTACTTTTTAAAAAGTATTAACTTCCTAGAAATATATATATTCAATCATTCACTCACATTAAACAAAGCCCCTAATTCATGCCCTGGTCAGGAACAGTAACAAGCTCATATTCAACTAAAGAAAGATTGTTATCTTCTTTAACTGCGAATTTAGCAGGTTCGGTTACCTCGATCCGTCCCCATTTGTCAACTGCTAACCTCATTGTTGTTCGCTTGAACATAACAATCTTAGCATTACGTAAAATCACGGTTGCACCTTTTGTCATAAGATCAACTGCATCACCAACATCAAAATCATGATATTACATAGGTACTTGTTTAGTTTTAAGAAGTACTAAGAAGCTTAATTGAATTAAGTCTTGCAGTCAGAATTCTTTCCTTCAAAATACTACTCTGTTCTAGACTACTAAAATAGTCCCCAAAATAGAAATAGAAAAGACAAAATGTCTATACAAAAGTACAACCAACTTGGTTTATTATGAAATATAGGCTGACCCAATAAAACGCAGAGCAAATAAAATCGATCTAAATACAGAGGCTATAAATTTCTATGAAACTAGTATATACATACAGATAGAGAAAAATAAATACCTTGTTCGTTGCGTGCGGTGAAGATGATGGTGCCAGTCTCGTCCCCAACGACGCACTCAGCGATCCGGACCGGAGGGACAGGTCGAGAAAGGAGAGCACGGGACCTGTTGGGCCTGGCGGAAGTCTTGACTGGGGTCATCTCCACCACTTTGACGATCAAAGTGTGCCCACTAGTACCGGGCTTCAAATCCTCCACTTTCACGAACACCGGCTTTCTCTTCGCGTTCACCTGTCCCGTCGCAGTCGCCATTCCTCAAATCCAAGATTTGGCGTTGTCTAAAACCCTATACCCCAAACCGCAAATGCAAACCCTAGGAATATCTCTAACGGTTTTTATGGGAGAGCAGAATGGGCATAAACAATTAGCGAAGATTTAGGGTTTCTAAGAAATTTAGGAATTTGGGTGACCCGATCATTCATATATATACGGTGGTGGAAGGTTTATTGAGTTTTACACGTGTTTGAATTGTATTGGTGTTTAAGGTCAACGATGCCCGGGAGACCGAGACTTTTCCCCTTCTCCAAGGGGTTTCAGTCATTACTGCCGTACAACTAACTACTTACTCGTTAAGTTAGTTTTTCCTTTTATTTTTTTTATAATTAATAAATACTTTTACTCCTTGAGAATTTAAATTATTAATTTCAAAATAAGAAATTGAAAACAATGTTAATGTGATTTTTTATTTTTGTAAATTTTGAAAGCTTATATATATTTTAAAAACTTTAACTATATTAATTTATAATGAGCAAAAAAATACATTTTTAAAAAATAAAATGCTATACATGATTAATAAACCCTAAACCCATTTTATAAATTAATTGTCATGTGTTACTTGTGCTTTAATACCCTCGAATTCATGTCTTCTTATATTAGTAATAATATCGAAACCAATTAAACTAAAAATGAATCGACAATCTGTATTTATATTTATACTTTGAATGAATTGTACTGGTAAAACTTGCTAGCAATTTATTGATTTTCTTTTTCCTTTTTGGATGATAAGCACAACATTTTCTACAAATATATTCTTAATATTCATGGAAATTTAACTTGTTGAAAGGTAGAGGATATGAAGGAAAGAATCATCCATCAATCCTTTCATTGTCTTACACACACACACACACACAACAAACATCAACATCAACATGCATCATCATCACCATCTCCATAAGAGAGTGTGCTTTTTTCTTTTTTTTCCTTTTCCTTTTAATTATGACAGTCTTTATTAAAGGAAGAACCATTCAAAATCGTCACCCTTCACATGTCATGATGATGCTTCAGTTATGTATGGAAGCCTTGAATGCACGAATGGTCCTATCCTTGGTAACATTGAAAATCAACAACATATCATCAACGATGACGTTACAGGCAATTCAAGTAGTCATTTTTATAAAGCTGGGTCAATTTTTTACATACAAACAGTTTTATGGTAGGCAGCAACAATCACTATAGCTATAAAGAGGGTAAAAAACGTGGCATGGTATACACATATTTGGCTATTCATTTTCTCATTAATTCGGTACTCATCGGAAGAATATATCACCGGAACCTTACAATGATGCAAGATATGTCATCTTTGCTCTTCTTAGAAACTGCTGCCTCAATCAAGTGCTTTGCTGCTGATTGAGCATCCTTGATGTTTTTTATGGCGTCCACTGCTTCTTGGTTTGACATAACCTGCAACGAGTGTTGTTCCAATAGGGTCGGAAGCGTGTAAATTATTGTACTAAAAAATCACACAAAGTTCAATTCCCAGGGAAGAGAGGTGGATCACATGGATCTCTTAAATACCAAGTCTTTCCTTAGACAGAATATCCCTTCTATAGTAATTTAATAGCACAATTAAATACTACTATTATACCCTCAAATATTGAAAGAAAAATAGGACAAGAAAGAACACAAGAGTTTTAACGAGGTTCGGTAAATTATACCTACATCCTCGGGCACTAACACCAGATGATAACTTTACTATCTCCAAAGTATTACAAACAAATAGAATTCCTTAAGAATTCTCAAATGGGAGAAGAGAGAAAACTAAGAGAGAAAGATTGGTTGGGATGGTTGAAATGAAAAATGAAAAGACCTATTTATAGTTGAGGTTCAGGGACTAACTTGCAAATGGCCTAAAAAATTAGGGACCAAAATTGCAATTATCCCATTCAACTTTTCAACATTCGGTGCAACTTGCTCAACCTTTTTAACAAGTTGCTTCCTACCTTTGTTGACTTTTCAACAATCTCCACCTTGAAGATTTGATTAGGATAATCACATCTTCACATACTTCCTTCAACTCCCCAAATTCGATAAAGCTATCTTTTGTAGTGCCTCCAAATGCGCTCTCGAGCGCCATACACCTAAAGGTGCTCAAATTCTCAGGATGTTAATCAAGTTCAAACAATGATTAAACTTGATTGTTGTTACTACCTTGGTCATCATATCTGCGGGATTATCTGCTGTCGGAATCTTCTGAAGTAGAATTTTTCCTTTTTCAAAGACTTCCCGCACAAAGTGATATCTTACGTCGATATGCTTGGTTCTTGAATGATAGACTTGATTTTTCGCTAAATGAATAGCACTCTGACTGTCACAATATAGACTAATGTGACTTTGAACAACTCCCAAGTCTTTCAATAATCCATTAAGCCAAATAGCCTCCTTAACAGCTTCTGTAACTGCCATATATTCTGCCTCTGTAGTAGACACAGCTACTGTAGACTGTAAGGTAGACTTCCAACTCACTGGGGCTTTCGCAAGAGTAAACAGATACCCCGTAGTTGAACGACGTTTATCTAAATCACCAGCAAAGTCGGAATCAACATATCCAACTACAAACTGACCAAGTGCTTCATCCTGTTCAAAAATTAAACCAACATCTACGGTTTTTCGAAGATACCGTAGAATCCATTTCACAGCTTGCCAATGTCCTTTTCCAGGATCATGCATATACCTGCTCACAACTCCAACAGCTTGTGAAATGTCAGGCCTCGTACACACCATCGCATACATTAAACTCCCAACTGCATTAGCATATGGGACTTTTGCCATATATTCTCTTTCTTCTTCAGTTTTCGGAGATAATTGAGCACTAAGTTTCAAATGAGAAGCAAGTGGGGTACTTACATGTTTTGTGTTTTCATTTACACCAAAACATTGTAATACCTTTTTCAGATATTGCTTCTGATTTAAACAGAGCTTGCCTCTCGGTCTATCTCTACTTATCTCCATGCCGAGAATCTTCTTGGCCTCACCTAGATCTTTCATCTCGAACTCTTGATTCAACTGAGCCTTCAGCTTATCTATCTCATTTTGGCTCTTCGAAGCGATTAACATATCATCAACATACAAAAGTAGATAAATGAAAGATCCGTCATGCAGCTTCTGCAAATATACACAATTGTCATATTTGCTTCTTGTGTACTTCTGCCTTCTCATAAAGCTATCAAATCGCTTGTACCACTGCCTCGGGGATTGCTTCAATCCATATAGCGATTTGTTCAGCTTACAAACCCAGTTTCTACCACCAGCATCTGTGTATCCTTCGGGCTGAGTCATATAGATCTCATCTTCTAACTCACCATGCAAGAAAGCTGTCTTAACATCAAGTTGAGCTAGCTCCAAATTCAACTGTGCTACCAAGGCCAACAAAATTCTAATGGAAGAATGCTTCACAACAGGGGAAAATACATCATTGTAGTCAATTCCCTCCTTCTGAGCGTAGCCTTTAGCTACCAATCTTGCCTTGTAGCGAATATCCTTCTTGCTAGGAGATCCATCTTTCTTTGCGAATACCCACTTGCATCCGATTGCCCTTTTACCTTTTGGTAATTGCGCCAACTCCCAAGTATTGTTCTTCCGGAGAGACTGCATTTCTTCATCCATGGCGCTTTTCCATTTATCACTTTCTAAGCTTTGCATTGCTTCTTGATAAGTGATAGGAATATCATCAACAACGGGAAGGGCGTAGGCCACCATATCAGTAAATCGAGCAGGTTTACGAATTTCTCTCCGTGGCCTTGCAACTGCAACTGGTTCTGGTGTACTTAGTGGTTCTTGGGTCAGAACCTCTTCAACCTCTAATTCCTCCATTGTGGCTGGAGAATTAGACTTATTAACTGGGCAAATCCCCATCTGCTCAAACTCCACCTGTTTTGGAGTACACTCCACCTGCTGTGGAGTATTGCTCGTCTGAATATCTTTATCTGCTACCTTTTTCAATGTGGCAGATTCATCAAAGGTAACATCTCTGCTACAGATCATTTTCTTTGTGCTTAAGCACCAAAGACGAAATCCCTTCACTCCAGAAGTGATTCCCATAAAGAGAGCTTTCTTTGCCCTCGGATCTAACTTTGACTCCTTCACATGGTAATATGCAGTGGATCCAAACACATGTAAGGAATCATAATCTGTAGCCGGTTTTCCAGACCATACTTCCATAGGAGTTTTTCTTTCTAATGCAGATGATGGCAAACGATTAACAAGATGGCCAGCGTATGTCACAGCCTCAGCCCAAAATTGCTTGCCCAACCCAGCATTGGACAACATACATCGAACTTTCTCCAGCAATGTTCGATTCATACGCTCTGCCACTCCATTCTGTTGTGGTGTATCCCTAACTGTGAAGTGTCGAACAATACCATACTCTTGGCACACATCGAAGAACGGATCACTTTTATATTCCCCTCTATTGTCCGTCCTAAGCCGCTTGATTTTCTTGCCAGTCTGGTTTTCGATCATAGTTTTCCATTTAAGAAAAACTCCAAGCACTTCATCTTTAGTTTTCATGGTATACACCCAAACTCTT
The DNA here is from genome assembly GCF_007990345.1 of Gossypium hirsutum. Taxonomy (NCBI): domain Eukaryota; kingdom Viridiplantae; phylum Streptophyta; class Magnoliopsida; order Malvales; family Malvaceae; genus Gossypium; species Gossypium hirsutum. The sequence continues at coordinate 51,285,003 of NC_053440.1, forward strand.
CTGGAAAAGTCATCAACAAAAGTAACAAAGTAGTGTTTTCCTCCCAACGAAGGTGTTTTGGAAGGCCCCCACACATCTGAGTGAATATATTCCAAAATACCTTTTGTATTATGGATAGCAGTGCCGAATTTCACTCTCTTTTGCTTTCCCAGAACACAATGCTCACAAAATTTTAATTTGCAAGCCTTTGCACCTTTCAGCAATCCTTGCTTTGCCAGAATTTGCAAGGATTTTTCGCTGGCATGTCCCAACTTCATATGCCACAACTGCATTGAGTCCAAGTCTTTGTTACCGGAAGCTGCAGCGACTGCTCCAATAACTGTACTACCTTGGTAGTAATACAAGTTATTTTTCCTGATGCCCTTCAATATCACAAGTGCGCCAAATGTCACTTTCAAAACCCCATCTCTCATAGTAACAACTGAACCATTGGATTCCAAGGCTCCCAATGAGATGAGATTTTTCTTCAAACTGGGCACGTACCGAACATCAGTCAGAACTCTGGTTGATCCATCTTTATTCTTTAATTGGATTGAACCTATCCCAACAGTTTTACAGGCATTGTCATTGCCCATATAAACAACTCCTCCATTTAGTTCTACTAAATCAGAGAACCACTCCCGGTTAGGGGACATATGATAGGTACAACCCGAATCCAATATCCACTCATCTGAATGGAACTACGATGATGATGTAACCAGTGATAGTTCAGAGTCACTAGTATCATGCTTTGCAACACAAGCATCTACAGCAGCTTTTCCCTTATTCTTCAGCTTTGGACAATTTTTCTTCCAGTGGCCTTTCTCATGACAAAAAGCACATTCATCTTTCCCGAGTCTGGACTTTGACTTTGATCTCCCCTTTTGAGTTTTCTTCCAAGTGTATGAACGACCTCGGACTACTAAAGCTTCTGTATCTCTGATTGAGTTTTTCTGTTTGTCCTTCTTTCTCTGTTCATAACTGTATAAGGCCGCACAGACTTCGCTCAGAGATATATCACTCCTGCCATGAAGTAGAGTAGTTTCTAGGAACTCAAACTCCTCAGGAAGTGACCCCAACAGCATCAAAGCCAAATCTTCATCTTTGAATGTCTCATCCATATTCAGCAAATCAGTGACTAACTGATTAAATTTGGTGATGTGATCATTCATTGTGGTACTTGGGACGTATGTGAAGCGAAACAGTCTTTTCTTCAAGTGGAGCTTATTTTGACTGTTTTTCTTCAAAATTTTTCTTCAAGTGCCACCCACAACTTATTTGCAGAAGTCTCCTTTGAAAAAGCATACCTCTGCTCTCGAGAAAGGCATGATCGAATTGTGCCACATGCCAACCGATTGATCGCCTTCCAATCTTTCTCCTGTACATCATCTGGTTTCTCTTCATCAATGGCAATGTCTAGACCCTGCTGAAAAAGGGCATCTAGAACCTCACTTTGCCACATACCAAAATGGCCCGTGCCATCAAAGATCTCCACGGCCAATCTTGCATTTGCAATTGTCGGTCTTGTCCACATGGACGATGTTGAAGCTCCTACACCGACCGTTTTCTCCATAATCTTTCAATATACCTAAGGAAATCTTTTCTGATGTGGAAGATCAGTTTAAACTGCAACCACAGAGCATACTACGATTAACCTTCGGCTCTTGATACCACTTGTTGTTCCAATAGGGTCGGAAGCGTGTAAATTATTGTACTAAAAAATCACACAAAGTTCAATTCCCAGGGAAGAGAGGTGGATCACATGGATCTCTTAAATACCAAGTCTTTCCTTAGACAGAATATCCCTTCTATAGTAATTTAATAGCACAATTAAATACTACTATTATACCCTCAAATATTGAAAGAAAAATAGGACAAGAAAGAACACAAGAGTTTTAACGAGGTTCGGTAAATTATACCTACGTCCTCGGGCACTAACACCAGATGATAACTTTACTATCTCCAAAGTATTACAAACAAATAGAATTCCTTAAGAATTCTCAAATGGGAGAAGAGAGAAAACTAAGAGAGAAAGATTGGTTGGGATGGTTGAAATGAAAAATGAAAAGGCCTATTTATAGTTGAGGTTCAGGGACTAACTTGCAAATGGCCTAAAAAATTAGGGACCAAAATTGCAATTATCCCATTCAACTTTTCAACATTCGGTGCAACTTGCTCAACCTTTTTAACAAGTTGCTTCCTACCTTTGTTGACTTTTCAACAACGAGATCCGCTGAACATGAGAAACTTGGAATCTCGATTGAATTAATATTTGCATGAGAAACTAGAATTGCAAAAGTAATAACCTTCCATATCCCATCACTGGCCAGAATAATGAACTCTGTGTCATCATCAATCGTCACCACTTTCACGTCGGGCTCGGAGCTAAGGTGTAACTTTGAACTCTTATCGCCAAACGCCCTTGCTACAGCCAGCTGCCCGTCAACCCGTGGAACATCCCCTGTGAGAATCAGATAATATATGCCAGTTCCAATTTCCAGATACCAGACACCAGACAAGGGAGTTGCAGAATTGCTAGTATTTGTTCTAGTTAGTATTACCTGGAAGGTTTGATACAAAGCCACCGCGGCTCTCAATCAATCTCTTCTCTGTTCTTGGTTCGTGATCAACGGATAGTTGTTCTGCCACACCGTTCTTGCACATAACTGCCCGAGAATCTCCTACATTCCCCACTACCAGTTTCTGACTGTTGATAAGTATGGCCGTCACGGCCGTTGAGCCTCCTCTGCCTAGAACCTTTGCTTTATCCAGTATTTCAGCATCAGTCGAGCGATAAGCTCTTCTTATTGCATCCTCTATGTTGGTCCAAAAATCATGCTGCATACAAATGTTTCATAAGAGATCCTGTAAGTGTGTGCATATAATCATATGTTGATTCTTACACTAATCTCTACCTGTTTCAAGATGATATCAAACAGATGACTCTGCAAGTACTTTGCAACATCATGGCCCAAATGTCCATCAAAGATTGCAAATAAACCTAACTCACTATCCTCTTTTTTCTTGAACTCAGAAACAACATAATCTTCCATGTCATGATTTGATTTTCCCTTCAGGCAATGAAAACCGTGCGTCGTATGCTTTGACATTTTGCTCTTCCCTTTCCCTGTGTCAGCCCCAGATGAAAATAGCCCAGCCTTCAGATGAAAACATAACATCGTTACCGACATAAAAGTAACTAGATATATTTATCCCCAAAAGATATACTATTCTTTTAGTTCATAAATTACATTCTAAGGATGAAAAATCATCTCTTAGAAACTAAGCATGCTAAGCTAACATCTACCTTGGTAAGCCTTCTATAAGAAAATCAGAAGTAATTCAACAATATGATTACATTGTAAAATTCAAAACATATATATATACACACAAATAGTTTGATTCAGGAGCCAAATAAAGTTATAAGCAAATTTATGCATTAAATCCCAAAATGTAAATAAAATTACAATCTTTAACTCATTAGTCAATAAAGAACAACTATATTAAAAAACTAGGAAATAAACCAAGCAATATGAAACCCTTTTGTTTTCAAAAACAATACGTCAAAGAATCATAAAAATAAAAAAAAAGGATTGAACTTTAAACCGACCTTCATTTTGTGAAGAATATCTTTCCCATGCATGTTGTAGTTCCTTTTGCTTTATTACAGCAAGCACCAAAAAACAAAATTTTTATTAACACTGAAAATAACCAAAAAGTTGAAAGTAGAGAAGCTGAAGAATTGATGTTAGAAGAAGAAAAGCTTCAGAGCAGAGGACAAAAGGCAGTGTATATAGAGAAACAGAGGAGGAGAGGGAAAGGAAGGTTGACCGCCGAAAATGTGACCTAAGTGTGAGTTTAGCTTTTCCGCCCCGCGTGTTTTGAAATGGACGCGTTCTTGCCGACGACTTTTCTTCGCATTATTAAGATTACCATCTTTTTTTATTATTAGATTTCCCTTTATACTAGATTCTTGGGCTAGCTGTTTTTGTTCCCTTCTTTTTTTTTATATATTATTATTAATTTCATAATACGAGTTTAATAATAAAATTTTTTATTAACAATAGTTGAAATGATTCCGGAATTCGAATTCGTAAATTCATTTATTTATTTGGATGAATAAATTGGTGACCTACAGTTTCAAGATATTCTCTTATAAAAGGTAGTCTAATTATTGTCATTTTCTTTTTAATCTCAGTTATCACCAAATGGTTTTCCTAAATAATGCCAATTTAAACGAAAAGTAGTAAAAATATTATAGAAAAAAATTAATAAATATAGAAAGGTAGTAAGAGTTTAAATCTTTTTATTTTGAAAAATAAATACATTTTCACTTACAAAAATAAAAGAAAATTTTAATTAACCAATAACCAGCAACAATATTCTTAATAGTTTTCACCCACCGTGGGTTTACCAATTCTAATATAGTTGGCAAGGGGATATTTTGTTGATATTCTAACCATGACATAAATGTGTTTGAGAGAGTCCAAGTCAAAATAGGTCAGTAGAGACAAGTGGATTATTAGCTCTTTAATACATCAATTTCATAGGTCTCATTCATAAATCATAATCATATTGCTCTGTTTCGACCCAAAAAGAAAGTATACATGGTATTTTTATTCTTATATTTGAAAATAACATTTACATATTCAAATATGCATGTTCAAATGTTGATGTATCATAGCTACGTTTTGGGATCAACCCAAAAGTTCATTTTTGGTTAAATATAAATTATAAAATTTTAAAGAGGTTTAAATATAATTTTATCTTTGGTATTTTAGAATTTTAAAGGGACTAAACTATAATTTTATTTTATTTTTGGGATCAGAGTGCATTTTTACCATCAAACTAACTTATAATTTAAAAAATTTTAAGGAACTAAAATAATAATTTACTAATTGCGAGGGGAAGGCCCTTTCTTGGGTACATTATACGTATAAATGAATAAAAAAATTAAATAAATATTTATATTTATTTAAAACATCATATTTGAAAACAATTAAATAAACAAGGTTTTGGAAAATCAAAAATCGAATAAGGGAATCGAGTTTTACTAGATGTTGAGGTTGTTTTCATAGTTTCCTTAAAACAGATTCGGCTGCTCCTATGGTACTTGGAGAAACGTTGGTCGACTATCTCCTAAGATACAACAACAAAATGATCGCGGCAGTAGCACCTTTATAGTGATCAACGAACAAACCTTGCCTTCTTCTATCACCGAAATGATTGAAATTTTGGAGAGGAAAAAGAAAAAAAAATTGAGGGAAAAATTCATTGTGTGTCTTTGTTTCTTTAAAGAATTCTGCAGTATTCTTTAGGCTTTTATAGGCATTCAATATAGAAGAATTTTGGAAATTTACATGAATAAAGATACAAATCTTTCCATTAAATGAGCCTTTAAATCAATTTGAATAAATCAAATCAATTAAAAACCAATCTGATTGGAATAAAATCAAATCAAGATATTTTTCCTTTTAATACAGATTCTGTATAATATTTGCTGAGAAAAATAAAATATTATTGGGCCAAAATATCGTGCGAGTGCGCTCGCAACCCCTTGTGTTCAAGGTAAGATTTCAAACTTAGTCATTCAATAACTCATCAAATAAGTTCTCATATATATATATATATATATCTCACACTTGGTATTTAACCAATGTGGGATCTAAGCTTTTCATTTTTCTCAACAAATATTCACAAGTGGTTTACTTTGAGCATCAATTTCTCATTCATCACTCAACCATTTTGAGCATATGATATATCGTTGTAAAGGTCTCATAGAGTAGAATATAAAACCATAATTTTATGATTCAACTTTCCACCTTTACCAATCTAGAATATGCCTCGAAGTTTCTACAAATTATATTTTTTCCAACAAGGACTAATTTATAAATTAATTGGAATGAGAATCACATATTCATTTGTTGAGGCAATTTTTTAACCAATGCTCACTAGTGTTTGGCATTGTCTAGCTTAGAAACTTGTCATGTTTATTGTTGGAAAATTTTAGTAAGAAAAAACTTCGACTTTGATCTTTGCTGATAATGTGGATGTGTGCAAGCTCATCTCTAATATCCAAACTGTTTATAACAACATATCTTAAAGGTTTGTTTGAATTGGATCAAAGAAATCAACTTCCCTACTATGAAAAGATTGGATCAGATTGGATCAAGTAAACTTGAAAGCATATCCTATAGATTCACGAGTTATCCTAAACTCATTGAAGATATTCTATATGTTGATTATCTTGTTGTTTTATTGGAAAATTTGATTGTAATTGATATAATATGTTAGCAAGTCTCAATTCCTTATAAATTAAGGAGATTTGTATAGGTGATGTACTAATTTTAGAGCACTTATTTTTGTTTAGTGAGGAACGTTTATTTAGAGTGCATTGAGTGTAAAATGAATTGTGTTACTTGATTTTTATCCTAAGTTTTCATGGTGGAACTTAGAAGAGAAATATCTAGATCTTAACTGCAAAAGTGAGATCCTAATCTGGTGAGATTTAATGTTTGTAATCACTTATTATACAAGGTGTCAAGATAGTGGATTATCTCTCTAGGTAAGGCCCTATAGATGTAGGGAATCCAACCTACGTAAACATATTGTGTGTTCATTATTTTCTACTTTGGTCATCACTAGTGCTTGAATCAATTGGCATTGCTCTTAAGCAATGCTTCCAACACTACTCGATTTTGCTTGCAAATATCATTTCAAATATTTCATCATCTAATTTGGTAAACATCATTAAATTGTAAGTTTTTCTAACTATCTAAGAAATTATTGAACTGATAAAATATTTACAACAAATGGATGAAAACCAAGAAAATCGTAAAAATCTATTTTTAAACCTTTTAAAAAATTCTTTAAAAAAATTTATTGCATCTAATGAGATTCAAATATTTAGCCGCTTGATTTAGTCCATGAGAGGTTAAGGAAATTTTTCTATTCAAATTAAGTTGCTTAGGCCTAATGATACTTTCATGTGAATGCATTCTTCGAATGGATGTTACACAATTAAGTCTGAGTATTTTTTTTTGTTACTTTTTAGGTCATCGGGCAATGGTACGCATCAATTTTATTGGTGTTAGATTTGGAAGCTTTAGACTTTGCTAAAGATAACTTTTTTGCATGGCATGTCAACCTTGCTTTTACACCCATGTTTAATGATCCTAGGTGTCGAAGATGTAGAGCACCTTTAGAGATAATCTTTCATGCCATATGAGATTGTTGAGTTCTGATATAGCTAGTTGCATTAATTAGCTCTACTTTGCCATGAGGTTTCTTGACAATAAGGCTTTTACGAGTTGTTGATCTTTGTAACACCCCACGCCCGACCTGATCGTTGGATTTAGCTATGAAGCACCACAAGATAACCCATTTATAACACTAGACTTTCCTTTTTTTTTTAAAAAACAACTTCCCATTTTGGCGGGGTACCCTCTCTCCAACGCGTTGTTCCATTAGTTTAGAACTATGTTTAGTTGAAAGGAAATTTTTTAAATCAGCATTACGCCACGATTAAAGATTTGAAATACAAGTAAACAACCTTCGATGGTAGCTTAATTATCACACTCCAAAAATCGAGTTAGAAGAATTAGGTTTGTGAAAATATAAAGTGGTTACGTTCAGATTTATAAGGTTATCTTTTAGCGTTTATAAATCGAGGGTTTGAAACAAATATCGAAATTAAGGTCATAAGTAATTAACTAAGGTATTAAAATAATATAATCAAGTATTATTATATTAATTAATCAAATATTGTTATATTAATTAATCTAAAACAAAACTTGATTACGAGGTTTAATTTGAAAATAATGTGTTTTAATTGAGTTAGGACCTAATCGAAAATGAATTAAAATATTAAGAATGAGACCTGACTATGAGTGTTAATTATTGTATATAAACTAAAATAAGAATGTGTTAAAAATATAAAGTTAAATAAGTTAATAAAAAAATTGAGTAAATGGATAAGTTAATAAAGAATAGGTAAGTTGAGCTTGAAATAAATACATACAATTAAGAAATAAAATTAAGCAAGAAATAAGCTTTAGATTTGAAATACAAGAAATAGGCTTTCTTTTCCCAATTGACCCAAGTTTAAATTCCTTCTTTTCTTTTTATTTCATAATTTCGCCAAAGACACTTCAAATATTAAAATATGTAAAATTAAGTGTAAAAATTAAGAAAGAATGAGCAACAAGCTCAATGGTAAGGTGTTGGTACTATTTGAAATCAGGGTTCGAGTTGTTGTCTCCTTTCCCCCTTTTAATTTCAGATTCGGCAAAACATTGGGGAAATTGCAAGCCTAGGGTTTACAAGACCTAGGAATTGACCCAATTCTTTCCTAATTAGAATTCACAATTTGCTCCTTCCTCAAAATTCCAATAAAACTAGAATTCCACCATTTTTTTTATCTTGTTTTCCTAATTAGAATTTCAATTTGCCCTTTTCAAATCCCCTTAAAATTTTGCTTCAATCTTCTCTATTTAATCTCCCTTTCTTTTCTTTTCTCCCTTTTACATCATAATTTTATTCCATTGTTGAAAATTATTTTTTGTTTCTCGAATCAAAACCTATCCCGATTCAAGTCATTTTTCAATCGGATTCATAATCACCATTATAAACATTCTTAATTCTTGCCAAGAAGTGATAAGTATGCCTCAAATCCTGAAGTTTGATCTTGAATCTTTATAGATTTTCTATCTAATGATAATATTGTGATCGATTAAACGATCTTTCTCAATTTTTCATCAAATATTTTGATAATCTTGATGAATATTGAAAATCGCTATTAATTCTTACATAAATGATGTCTGAAGGACTCGATTTAGGTACCCCGAACCAGATTTAAGCGCGAGGAACGTCGATTGAGATTCTGAAAACAGGTGTGTGTTCTTTTACAAGCGAATTGGGACAAACCCTACCTAGAATTAGGCCACATGGCGAGCCACACGACCCCTCACACGACCATGTTCCCCTGAAACCTTAGGTTTTTCGATTCTCACATGACTAAGGACCCTCCACATGGCCTGCCACATAACCGTGTCTCCCTTGCAGGTTGATTTTACAGTTTTCACACGACCTCAACTTGTTACATGGCTATGTATCCCCTCCACGCGGTCTAGGGCTTTACACACAGATATGACCTTTGTTAGAAAAGAAGAACTCTCCTAGTTTTTCTTCGATGATAACAAAGTCTAGTAGAGAAGATGAAATAGAAATATTTTCTCCACTATTATACTACCTTATTTATAGATAACTGATATCCAAATCTCACTCAGGATTATCTCTAATCATTACTCGTTATCGCACGCTTCCACTAATTAATCACATCCTACGAGGCTCTCCAGTTATCTTAGTTATTGACATGTTGCCTCCACTAGGATGCTAGGTGACTTAAATGTGTCCCATAAGCTACTATGCTTACTTCAGGAATGACACAAAAACACGATTGACGGGTTTATTAGCAGAAAAGTCCGCCTAATAAGGTTATCACCACAATAAAAACTCATCATCCTACGAAGTGGAACTTTGTAGTATTGACAAAGTTTTATGAAGTAATTCGCCACGAAGTTATAAACCTTATCTGGTTTAAGTTCTACGACTTAAGTGGTTTTCGTCAGTGCAGTCTTCCAAACCAAATCGACTCGTCAAACCAGGGTATGACAATTTTAGTGTGGCATCTTTGAATAATGCAGATTAATGAGATCATTAAGAGGCGGGGGATCCCTCTTCACATTGCTTTAGAATATGTATATAATTTACGTTTGGGCTTCTATGCTCATAAGCTTGTGCATCATCTTATGCTGTTGAGAGTGTGATGGATCACGTACTGGTAGCCCCTCTTATTACAACATAAACGATTAATGTTGATGCGAACTTTAATGTATCAATGAGGCAAGCTAGGCTAGGGGCTATGGCTCGAAACACAAATGGACTAGTGGAAAATGGTGTTGCCTCACCCATGGTCAGTGTACATGACTCCGTTTGAGCAAAGGGTTATGTTATTCTCCCAAGCATTCGATTTTCACATAATAATGAATTTTGCGATGTTATTTTAGCAAGTGACTCTTATTTACTTGTTTCCAAACTTAATTTTCATATATGGATTTAACTTTCTTTATCAAGTCATTTATTGCATGAGACTCGAACTTTTGTTGATTTTTTTAATTCCATTTCTTTTAAGTATGTAGCTTATATATGAGAAATCATTTAGTCAAGTAGGATTGATGAGTTTTGCTTCAATTGAACTTTATGACACTGTAACATGGTTAATAGAACCAAAGGTTTTCTGGCACCATTTATTCAATTACATGTTGGAAAAAATTAGTTTGAAAATGGTTTTCTTGCACAACGGAAAAATAAAAATTTGAAAACTGAACCAGTTTGTGATATTTATAGCAGTAAACTTCTTCTGAAAAATACCTGTGTTTTGTGTGAAACGGATCCTTGTTGTTCTTGGCTTTCAACCGAATGGTCTTCTTGACTATTTTCGTACCATGAATCATTTCGAGTATGGGCTTAAACGATTACGAATCAAACATAGAACCAAAAATTATTTTCTTACTTTCAATAGGAAAGTAAATCTCTTTCTCTTATAGAAATTGACAAACTTGTTATTCCAGAAAATAGAATTTATAATTAGAAATAAATTCTGACTATTTTCAAGTAGAAAAACAATATTTCAAAGTTGTATCTTTAGCCATACCGTGCCATCTATTTATAAGGAGAGATAGAGAAACTCTAGTTGAATTAATAGAATACAAATAATACTTATTTAATAGAAATACAATCCCCTAGTTGAATTAGAAGAGAGAGGAGCGGCTAACCCTAGTTATTATACTAGGTTTGCTGCCCTTCATGCTTATTATGATGGGTTTTGGGCCTCTCCTGTATCAGGTCCAATCATATGTTCTTCCTAGAGTTTTATCATATAATTTAATCCATCCCAATATACATGTTTTTCTATTTTCTAAAATAAATATTATTTATTAAATTAATTAATTAATTAATTTTTCTAATTAAATAATATTCTCAACCCAGTTCTAATTTTATTAAAGTCATGGCAACTTTACCGTTAAAGTTATGACAACTTTACCATTAAAGAATATATGAAAAAATATATTTAATTTCTACATTCAACAGATTCACAATTCACAATTAATTTAATTATATTTCCAAAATTTAATTATTTAATTAAATAATAATTCAAAAAACTTAAATTAATTTTCAAGTCCTTTCCATACTTATTTAGAAACCACATTTTTGAATGAAACCTATTTCTCTAACTTTATCATTTCTATTCATTTCTGTTCATTTGATTCAATAGACAATTCATTTATAGTTTCAACGAGCTAGCGGAGGGACCACTTAGATATGCAATTAGCGCTTAAATGATTTATAACTAACTCTTAGCTTTTCACCTATTAAAGTATTCGAGGCTTTTACTATGAACGTCACAAGTGAATAAATCCATAAACGGATTTAGAATTTATTCTACTTGGGTTATGTCTGATGTACTGTCAGTCTAGTCATTCACATCTATATCTTTATCTTCTGGGATTCATCTGCTCTGATGCCCATGACAAAGAATCTCCTCAATTGGGCTTAATGAACAACTTATTAGTCTTTCAATAGGTTTTCTCATTTTTTATTAGATGAAAGACATGTTTTGGTTCATCTACTAATATAAGTTGTCTTTCCGTATTACGATCCAACCACGTAATACCGCTTAGTATTAGTTAAACACTAGATATCCGGTGAGCTAATATTTGCTTCTTTTTTTGCTTTGCATGCAAAAACCATTGCGGACAATATACAAATGGTGTTAATGTAATTCATGAATAATTTTATTAAACCAATCTGTTTGAAAAAATACAAGTGTACAAACGAATAAACTACACTTAGGGCACTAGATCTAACAATACATACATATTTTTATTAAATATCTATGTTTTAACACCTATTTAATATTAAAATGAACATTTTTTTTATCTGTACACAATTGAAAACACAAAGCTAAACCATACAAGAAGCGTTTGCAGAAGTAAACGCGTCTTCAATCACCGTGAAACAAATAATAAAAAAGGGACAACAAAGTTTGGTTTTCCTACGTTTGTGAAGCCTAGCTCAGTGAGAAATATCCACCATCTTCAACGCTTACAACAAGTGAACCTAAATCTATCTGTAACATCCCAAAAAAAATTATGGAGTCTTGAACAGTGATAAATATATAATAAATTAGTCAAAATTTTGAGAAAAGTCAGAAATTGGAAATTTTAAAAGTTATGAGACATAAAAGATAGGCATAAGATATTTGGAAAAGTATAAATATTAATATAAATTTTTTTGGGGAAATGATTAAATTAATGGAAAGTATTGGGACAAGGTGAGAAAATTGGGTGTTGAAGGATTAAATTAAATTGATGAAAAAGGAGGAGAGACTAGAGGTGAAAATATACCAAAAGGAATGATGCGGTCGTTGAAAGCACCAAAAATATCCTATCTCTAATAAATAATGAAAAAGAATAGTAAAAGGGAAGTAGGGTCAAATCCTAAGGGACTGGACTTGCAAAATATCTTGTTCCGTGAAATCCCAGGCAGAGTCTTGCCCAAGACAACTTGCGTGCCTGAAAAAAAAAAAATAAAACAATAACAGAATTAAATGTTTGGATTTGAAAATAAAATAAAAACAAATTTAAGAATATTGAATCAAAAATTAGAGAAATTAAAAATAGAATTGAGAGAAAAGAAATTCTTATGGGAGATTCCAGCCTCTAGTTGTCTCGTTCCGCCTTGGGTTCAATCCTCGGCTTTTAGATGATCCTTCCCAAACCGAATAAGCCAGTTATAGTGGAAGAGGACGCCTACGACCACCAGCTCCAAGGATTTAGACTTACGATTTAGTGGAACCTGACTCTAGCCAACGATCTCTTCTGTGGGATCGTCTTATGCTAGATCAACGCTTCTCAATGGCGAATCCCACGCCATTTTGTCTCTTGGGCTCGCCAACCTCTAACGCAGTAAGCTAACGAACCGACTGTGCAACCTTCCCAAAACGTACAAAGCGACTGTCTTTGCATACGTTGAAAAACTTACTTCTTAAGGGACTTGGACGGAAGCGTCAACCCCGTAGTATGGAGAAACGATAAATACTCAGCGAGGAGGCTAAGTACAGATTCTATGCCTCATGAAACCTTTTGGGGATTTTTGACAACTTTCGGCTAGATGAGTTTAGTGGCTCATGGTTGTGGTAGAAAAGAAAATAAATAAAATAAAAATAAAGATTTTATTGAAAGGAAATATGAAAAGAACAAAAGCCTAGACTTTTGGGGAGAGAGTGTTTACATAAAAAGAAAGATGAGATCCCCTTTTGAGTTACTTCACCCCCTATTTATAATGCTAGGGGAGATATTCTAATCCTACTTAAATTCCTAAAAGATAAATACATTTAATTGAAGATAAATAAAGATAAAATAAAATCCTAAAAATAATCCTTAATAATTATCTCAATATTAATTATCCTAATATAATTAAAATAGAGTTTAATAGAATAAAATCTCTTCTTTTTGCATTTCAACCCTTGTGTCCTCCATGCTTGGACTTTTGGCACCAACTTTTCCTTGTGTCGCACATTGGCCCATTTTATCTCTAAATTCACGCTTTTGGCCCTTAATTTTGCTTTTGCCTCAAATTTAGTCCCTATGAGATAAAAGATCATAAATAGCTCAAATTAGCAGGATCATACTCAGAATAAATACATAATTAATACATAAAAATACGTTATTCTAGAGTGTTATCAAGGAACTAGGACATATGGGTGGTATTATGAACAAAAAGTGAAGGGAAGTGAGAAACAAGTAGAGAATTAAAGCAAAGGAAGAGCTAAAGGAGGAAGAAGAGGAAGAAAGCTTGATTCCATATTTTGAGTTGTAAGTACAACTAAAGTTTTGTTTATTTTAAATATGTGATGAATTATTAAGTAAAATTTGTTGAGGATAAATCTAGATAGAGTGTTTAATTAGAAATTTACATATTATATAATTTAAGAATAAAATGTGATAATGATAGAGTATATTGGTATAATGAATTGACTGAGTAAAATGTAATAGAGAAAATAAAAGAAAAGTAAGGAAAAGATTAGAAGTGTACAAAGGACTAATTCATAAGAGGTACAAAAGTTAATAGAACTATAATTTTTTATAAATAATAAAATGAGTGTATGAGATGATATATATAATTGATGAGTAGATTGATGTGGTAATGTTGTGGGATTATATGATAAAATATGAGAAAGAAAGGGATTACATTGTAAAGTATGTAAAAGTGATATATGAAAGATATATATATAATGAGAATAGTAAATTATAGAAGATTAATAAATATGAGATGTGATACATGTATTATTGTTAGTGGAAAATAATGTTAAATAAACTATCGTTACAGAACTAAAATTTGTTAAAAATGTAAAAGTAGTATAAGATAGATAAGATATGAATAAATGATGAATTATGGAAATTATATTAATTGGTGAAACATATTACATGTGTTAAAAATAATTGTAAATTTTATTTGTGGATTTGATGCCTGAAGGACAAAATTTAGAAAAAAAAAATGAAAATGACATGTGAATGTGATAAGAAATTATGGTGGAATATGGAAATTAAATATAGAACTGAAATATGTTATACACGAAATTGAAAGAAAAAGATATTGTTACATGAAATGTTATGATGAGGTCTAAATTGTAAAATAAGTAAAAGTGATAGGTGAAATGTATAATAAGAATTATTAGTGAAATTATGAAAGATTATTAAATATTGAGACAAGTTACATGTGTTAATGAAAAAGGAAGATATAATTATACGAAGTATTGTTATAAGGATTAAATTATCCTAAATTTTAGCTAAATGGAATAAATGAGAATTTTAAAATAAATCATGTGATTCTAGTATTATATAGATGATAATTAAATCAATATGCTTAGTTGGTGTTTAATGAGTAAATAATAATAAAAGTGGACCTAATTGTAAGAATAAAGGAATTGATTGGTAAATTATGTATGATGAATACAAACAGGTCATTTAAATGATTCTATGTAGTAATGATAAATAAGTTATAATTTATAATATAGATTATGATCTAAATATTAGTTGTACTTACTAAGCTAGTAATAGCTTAACGCATGTTTGTACGCGTAGGTTAAAAGTAGAGGAAAAATGGATCTTTAAAGATTCAAGGCACCTCAGCTCATCACATCAGAAGATCCAAGAAAGGGGTAAAGTATTAATTTCTGTTGTTTCAATAAATGGCGTGTACGTAGGTGTGTGTATTAAGGTTGAATGTGATGAGACTTAAATGTGAAACTCGATGTTTGCTTAGTTCATATGAAATAGTTTAAATGTTAATTAAGTGATATAAGAAAATTAGATTTTAGAATGCTTAATTACGATTTATATTTGAATTAAATTGGCTTAAAATTTTAGATGTGAGCAATGGTTAAACTAGGTAAACTTTAGGAATTTATTTGGTAAATTATCCCTTGAATTTCAAATTTAAACATGGTTACTGAAATCCACACAGTCACGTTCCTTATTTTTCACAATGACCCTTCTTTCACTTTAGTATATTGTTCTTAATGTAAAAGTGATTGAAAATTTTTATTTCAGCTTATCTCGAATACCAATTATCAATATTCTAGAACAACGAATCTAATATGTACAAATTATAATGATATTTTTATTAAGATATTATTATTAGAGTTTCTGAAAACCAATGTAGCACTTCTATACTTGAATCGGTAATCAGGTTGGGTATAGGGGTGTTACACTATCGCTCCCTATGATAATTTCCTCACTTTTGTATCCTAGAAGACCGATACTCTCACTACTAAATTCACCATTGTAAACTTAGTATGTGAAATCACAACACAAAGGTTTTACAATCAAATGCACACTCACAAATAATGTTCCTCATTTGAACAGATTAAGTGCTCTCAATCTTCATTACATAAACTTATAAATGTCTCTCAATTATATAAAGTTTTTTGGGACTTACTAACATAATGCATATCTATGATAATCCCTATTAAACAACATCTAAACTAGCGGAATACAATAAAATAATAAGAGGATAATACACAATGCCTGGAGTTACCCATAGCCCATCCCCAATTCTTAAATAAGAGGATAATATGCTTCAGCGCACTCGAACTCCTATCCTCTTGCATTGGCAACAATGTCGATGCCAACTAAGGTAAGCTCAATCGATAAATTTTAATTGTTAAATATATATTAAGAAAGATAATATTCTCAATCGATATAATAAATATATCAAATTGATTTGAAACTTTATGTGCATAATGAATACAATTATATTAATAAATTTAATAATAAAATTATTAAAATATCAATTATAAAAAGCATTACAAAAATGTATAAAACTATTTTTATTTTCCACTACAGAAATCAATCACTCCTTTTATATATAAATATCAATCATAGGTGATAAATACCAATTGACTTATACCTAGTTTCCACCTTTGCCACAACGGTGTGGTCAATGCCAGTTCTGTACTTTCTTTGTACTTGTTTTAGCTCGTAACTTGTTTATAAAGTTCACATCCTCTCCTTCCATTTATCTTCCATCCATTGTCCAATCATTATCATGTCAGTTCCAATCATTGTTTAGCTGGTTACGTCAATTATTTATTTAATCACAATATCTTTTATATACCCCCCAAAAAAAACTGTAGTATTTTTCATTAATTTTATGCTTATTACTGCTTAAATATAAAGTGTTTGAAATAATAAATGTTTTGCAAGGAATTACCAAATTATGAGATCATCAAAATATTTAATCATTAGATGTTCTTACTTATTTTAACTTTTGCTCATGTAGATGTTTATTATTATTTTTAAATAAAAAATATTGATATAATTTTTAAGCAATGCATACTATTTTGCTCTTGCTTTCGGAGGAAGCAATCGATCCCACAATTGAAGTTTTGGATAAACATGTTGGTGTATGTTAAAGAGCAAGTTTATTGAACACGGTGTGACCACTGATGCGTGAACGCCCTTGTGTTTTGATCAGTGTCAAATATACGCTGGTTAAGAAGGTCAGCTTTCATATTGTTTTCGCATTTTTATTTGTTAGCTTAAATATGAACAAAAACTCATGATGATGAATTGTTTTATGGTGTTTTAGGTACTTTTCCTGTTGGAAATGCCAAAATTTTGAAATATTATAACTTGTTTGGCTTCCTCATTATGTGCATTCTTATACTTTCGGTTAGAAATTTTATTTTTTGACTAGTCGAAATTAAATTGTATATTTTTATGATAGTAAAAATTTAATTTTATTATTTTAATAGCTTATATTTTTATGATTTTTAAAGGATTAAATTAAAATTTTATATTTTTTGAGAGGCCGAAATGTAATTTTACATTACTAATTTAAAATTTTATAAATGATAAAGAGCCTAAATGCAAAATTTTTCATTTCAGGGAGACTAGGGCTCTTGCCAGCCTCCCTGAGTCCGGCCCTAGCATCTCTAGCTCAGGCTTTAAGAGCTAACTTCACACGAATATATATTATATTAGTTTAAATCAAGAGATAATTATTTTTCTCATCATTCATTCATGGATAAGATCTAGATCAAAACTAAGGAGCTCTAAGGGTGATATGTCTTTGCTTGGGTGGCAAGCTTCTTATTCCCCATATAGCTGACCATTTTGGTTGCCCTATTAGGTCAATTTCAACCCGTATATATATTTTGAGCTCCCAATTAATTTTAGTTAAAAGTTAAAATCAATTATTCAATTAAATAATTTATAAAAGTCCTATTTTCCTATTTTGATGCCATTAAAATAACGATGATTTTACCATATTAGGAAATATGTACAACTTTATTTAATTATTATTTATTCCCTTCCTAATAATTAAATAATGTCTATCTCTTAACTTAGTTCCAACTTGTGAACACACAATGGAAACATAATAAATGATAAATCTAGCTAGATAAAACCTAATTTAAACGTAAAGTACATATTGGACTAATAAAATTTTAGAATTAAAGCCCCCCATGTCAGTTTGGAGTTGATCAAAAATGCTTCATAATTTGTAATTCATGACTTGGACTTGTACAAAATTTTCAACTCAAACACGCTTCAGTAATTTAACCATAGGCTACAAAGATCCAAATGGCATGGCTCGTAGTGTGTCGGAAAGTTATGAGACAGCTCTACAAATTGCAACAGAAATTCATTACCCGATTCCGCTGTGATCAAAGACGTAAATTTATTGGCATTTAGCTGATTTTCTAGCCAAATTGGAAATCTCAAGTTATGTGGTTTTGCCACCGTTCATGCTTGTGTCATGGGTTGCGCGTCGGTGCTCGCAACCATGACAAACTGGTGCGATCCATCGTGTTCGAGGGAGGTCATTTAGGCCAACCAAACTGGCCCAACCAAACTGGCCCGGTGATTTGAAAGATTAAAAGCCCATCCTGATAGAAATGGGAAGTGTTCTAGAAGATATAATTATGGAATCTTAGAGTTCTATTTGTATATAGCTGGTTATGTAAGCTTAGAGTTCTAATTGTATTCAGCTTTTAATTATAGCTATTGATATACTGTGAGGCTCAACTATAAATAGAGACCTCTTTGCTCATTGTATATTCATTGAGTTATTAATAAGAATTTTGAGAGTATTCACTCAAACTTTTCTCTCAAGTGTTCTTGCTTTTGTTCATCTTTCAAGGCTCGTTCTTACTTCGTTCTTCCGCTGTTCTTCGTGAAAATCTTAAGGGAATTCTATTGAATCCTTTATTGTTGCAAGTGAAGTTGACTTGGGCGTTTTTTCTGCTGAATCTTTTTTTGTTACAAGTTAGGCTGACTTAGGCGTTTTGAGCAGAGAAACTGCCTAAGGCCGCACGGATCGCGTGGGAAAACTCTAAGTCCGTGACAGTTGGTATCCGAGCTAAGGTTCGAAGCCACCGTTGAAAGATGTCAAAAGAAGTTGAGGGAGTGGAGACCCGTGGGAGGGCTAGGAAAGCCAGTCGCTCAAGGGACATATTGTCTGCTTTAGAGGATCGCGTCGTCACTCTCGAGAGTTCAATGGGGGATATCAAGGAGAGGGTGGAAGACGTTGATGATAGGCTCCATGATGGACTGCAGTCCATGCAGGAGCAGCTTAAAGAGTATGTAACGGATAATATGAAACAGTTGACTGGTAGAGATGATGCCATTGAGGCTATGGTGGTGGCCTTGAAGGGAGAGATTGCGGAGCTCAAGGGTGAACTCACAATCTACAAGGTTGCCTTGGGCAATGGTGGGTTAGCAGCTGCCGCACCAAGCCCAATATTGATGTTCCCAAGCCAAAAGAGTTTAAGGGAACAAGGTCCGCAAGAGATGTGGACAACTTTTTGTGGGGAATCGAGCAATACTTCTGTGCCAAAGGCATCACGGAGGATGTCACTAAGGTAACTACTGCTGCGATGTATTTATCTGACGTTGCTTTGTTGTGGTGGCGTCGTAGGTCCACTGATGTGAGACGTGGTGGGTCTGAAATCGAAACATGGGAGGAGTTTCGATGCGAGTTCAAAGCACAGTTTTACCCAGAGTATGCCGAGGATGAGGCTCGGGCAAGGTTGCGTCGGCTTGCGCAACAAGGCACTGTGAGGGAGTATGTACAGGAGTTTAGCGAGCTTATGCTCCAAATCTCAGATATGGGGGAGAAAGAGGCATTCTTTTCCTTTATGGACGGATTAAAACCGTGGGCGAAGCAAGAGTTGCAGCGCCGAGGAGTTCAAGAGCTCACCAAGGCTATGTCAGTAGCAGAATCACTTGCTGAATTTGGTGGGAGGAAAGACAATTCCAATTCTTCTAAACCCAGATTAAAGGGTAATAGTGGGGGAGATAAAGAAAGGCCCACTAGGAACGGCGATGGTAAGAAACCTTGGGACAAGAGAAAGAGTGGGCCTATAAGGTGCTTCCACTGTGAGGGTCCACATATGATCAAGGACTGTCCAAAGAAGGCCGCTCTCAAGGCTATGGAAGCAAAGGGGGAGTCCGATGTGGAGGATAACAACCTTGGATCGATACTAGGGGGTGTCGAAGATAGAATGAGCCATGGTTTGATGTTTGTAGACATCATTGTGGCCGGCAGAAAATTGAATGCGCTCGTCGACACAGGTGCTTCTGATTTATTCATGTCTGAGGAGGCTGCTTGTAAACTAGGCCTCAAGATAGATAATGAAGGGGGCCGGATCAAAACAGTGAACTCGAAAAGTATTCCAATCAAGGGGGTTGCAAAGGGAGTAGATCTTCAGCTCGGAAATTGGTCAGGGAAGGTATCCATTAAGGTAATACCACTTGATGACTATGATTTTGTGGTGGGACTAAGCTTCCTTGATCAGGTTAAAGCTCTTATTGCCCCTTCGAGCAATTACATGGTGATTACAGATGCGAAACATCAATGCATGGTGAAAGTGACAAGGAAGAGAAGCTTTGAGGGAAAAACACTATCAGCAATTCAGTTTGCTAAAGGTGTACGGAGAAATGAAGTCTCATATTTAGCCACCTTGAAGATCGAAGAGACCGTTGAGTTTGTTAGTAAGACCCCGAAAGAAGTGGGACAATTGCTACAATCATTTCAAGATGTAATGCCTGCTCAGTTGCCAAAAAGTTTGCCACCCAAGAGGGAGGTGGACCACAAAATTGAGTTAGTATCCAATGTGGTGCCGCCAGCAAGGGCCCCCTATCGTATGTCTCCGCCAGAATTAGAAGAGTTGCGGAAACAATTGAAGGAACTTTTGGATGCGGGATTCATTAGACCATCCAAATCCCCATATAGTGCGCCAGTGTTGTTCCAAAAGAAACACGATGGCTCCTTAAGAATGTGCATCGATTATCGAGCTCTAAACAAGATCACCGTGAAGAATAGGTATCCTATTCCTCTTATCGCAGATTTGTTCGACCAGCTTGGTAGTGCAAGATGGTTTACCAAGTTAGATTTGAGATCGGGGTATCATCAAGTTCAGATAGCCGAGGGGGACGAACCAAAGACAGCTTGTGTGACACGGTACGGTTCGTATGAGTTCCTTGTGATGCCTTTTGGACTCACGAATGCTCCAGCTACATTCTGCACCCTAATGAATAAGGTACTTCAACCCTTTCTTGATCGTTTTGTGGTTGTTTACCTTGACGATATTGTGGTCTATAGCAAGTCGCTTGAAGAGCACGTAAGACACTTGAGGGAGGTGTTCCAGACTTTGAGGGAAAATGAGCTGTTCGTCAAGGAGGAGAAATGCTCATTTGCCCAACAAGAGGTGTCATTCTTAGGCCACATTGTGGGAGGCGGTAAGATCCGAATGGATAAAAATAAGATTCGAGCCATTTCAGAGTGGGAGCCTCCAACCAAGGTAATAGAGTTGAGATCCTTCCTTGGATTGGCAAATTACTATCGCCGCTTTGTCGAAGGCTACTCCAAAATTACCACTCCCTTGACGGACATGTTGAAGAAGGGGAAGGTATGGGATTGGAATCCAGAATGCAAGAAGGCCTTCAACCAATTGAAGCAAGAAATGACGAGGGAGCCCGTACTTGTCTTGCCGGATTTTACGAAGCTTTACGAGGTACGTACAGATGCATCAGATTATGCTATTGGGGAGTACTGATGCAAGATGGACACCCAATTGCTTTCGAGAGTCGAAAGCTTAACGAGACAGAACGTAGATATACGGTCCAAGAGAAAGAGATGACCGCGGTAGTACACTGCTTGCGCACATGGAGACATTATTTATTGGGTTCCAGGTTCGTGGTCTTTACCGACAATGTTGCCAATAGTTACTTTCTAACCCAGAAAAAGTTGTCTCCCAAGCAGGCTCGTTGGCAGGTTTTACTAGCAGAGTTTGATTTCACAATGGAATATAAACCAGGAAGTACCAACAATGTTGCTGATGTACTTAGTCGAAAGATGGAATTCGCAGCAATCAGTCAACCTGATGGCTCTTTGTTGGAACGCATTCGAGAGGGATTGTCCCATGATCCTACGGCCAAAAATTTGATTGAGCTTGCCAAGGAGGGAAAAACAAGAAGATTTTGGCTTGATGGGGAGCTAGTATACACTCATGGACACCGCCTCTATGTGCCCCATTATGGGAAACTCCTTAAGGAAGTCATGAAGGAATGTCATGACTCGAAATGGGCAGGCCATCCAGGAATGCATCGCACTTTGGCCCTTTTGGAGGATCGCTATTATTGGCCTCACATGGGTGCTGATGTGGAAACCTATGTGAAAACTTATCTAGTGTGCCAACAAGACAAGGTTGAGTTAAAGACTCCAGCCGGCTTGCTTCAACCCCTGCCAGTCCCAGAAAGGCCATGGGAGAGTTTATCCATGGATTTTATTACTAGTTTGCCTAAGTCTGACGGGTTTGCTAGTATTCTTGTTGTGGTAGACAGGTTTTCAAAGTATGCGACTTTTATTCCAGCGACCAAAGAGTGCCCTGCTGAGGAAGCAGCTCGGTTATTCCTTAGACACGTGGTGAAATATTGAGGAGTGCCACTATCTATTATCAGCGATCGAGATGGTCGATTTACTGGTCGGTTCTGGACAGAATTGTTCAAGTCAATGGGCTCAGATTTGAACTTCTCCACGAGCATGCATCCACAAACCGATGGGCAAACTGAACGAGTAAATGCACTGTTGGAGACGTATCTTCGGCACTATGTGAGTGCCACACAAAGGAATTGGCCAAAGTTACTGGATGTGGCCCAATTTTCATATAACTTGCAGCAAAGTGGGACCACGAATCAAAGTCCATTTGAAATAGTGACGGGTCAACAGCCACTCACACCCAACGCTGTTGTGACACATTACACAGGACCAAATCCGGCAGCCTATAGATTCGCAAAAGATTGGCAAGAGAAGAATGACTTGGCTAGAGCTTGTTTACACAAGGCAAGTAAGCGTAGCAAGAAGTGGGCCGATCAGAACCGAAGGGATGTACAATTTCAAGTGGGTGACTCAGTCCTTGCTAAACTACACTTGATTTTACGATATACTGGTTTGCACAAGGGTCTTGTGCGAAGGTATGAAGGGCCATTTAAAGTTGTGAAGAGAGTGGGCAAGGTGGCCTACAAGCTGGAGTTGCCACCAAAACTTAAAGTACACCCAGTCTTCCATGTAAGCATGCTTAAGCCGTTTCATGAGGATCAAGAAGATCCGAATCGAGGCAAGTCCGAACGAGCACCGATGGGGGTAAAAGTCTCGTATGATCGTGAAGTAGAAAACATTGAGGCAGATCGGGTAATTAGACGAAAGTACCATCGACCACAGCACGAGTACTTAGTTCGATGGAAGGGACTTCCTGATAGCGAAGCAAGTTGGGAACCTGCTGAGGCATTGTGGCAGTTCCAAGGGAAGATTGACCAGTTCCATAAGGAGGATGCGACGAGGGCGTCGCTAGAACAAGTGGGGGAGAATGTCATGGGTTGCGCGTCGGTGCTCGCAACCATGACAAACTGGTGCGATCCATCGTGTTCGAGGGAGGTCATTTAGGCCAACCAAACTGGCCCAACCAAACTGGCCCGGTGATTTGAAAGATTAAAAGCCCATCTCAAGAGCCTGATAGAAATGGGAAGTGTTCTAGAAGATATAATTATGGAATCTTAGAGTTCTATTTGTATATAGCTGGTTATGTAAGCTTAGAGTTCTAATTGTATTCAGCTTTTAATTATAGCTATTGATATACTGTGAGGCTCAACTATAAATAGAGACATCTTTGCTCATTGTATATTCATTGACTTATTAATAAGAATTTTGAGAGTATTCACTCAAACTTTTCTCTCAAGTGTTCTTGCTTTTGTTCATCTTTCAAGGCTCGTTCTTACTTCGTTCTTCCGCTGTTCTTCGTGAAAATCTTAAGGGAATTCTATTGAATCCTTTATTGTTGCAAGTGAAGTTGACTTGGGCGTTTTTTCTGCTGAATCTTTTTTTGTTACAAGTTAGGCTGACTTAGGCGTTTTGAGCAGAGAAACTGCCTAAGGCCGCACGGATCGCGTGGGAAAACTCTAAGTCCGTGACACTTGCACCATCTCCTCTTTTATTGAAAAGATTCTTGCTCAAAATCTAAATAAAAATAAGAGGAAGATAGTTGAAAAATCCAACTCAAATTAGTTTGCGAAGCCGTCCTTTTCAATGAAAGTTAAGTTTATTAGTGTTCAAACAAGAAGCAGTACTCTCAAACACTCTTTGTTAACATACATTGTCATCTATGAAATTTTCCAAACACATGTTAAGAACTTCGAAGGTCATGCAGTGCTCCATTTCCTCAAGTAACAATTTAGGAACAAGTGTTGTGTTGTATTGTTAAATTTATAGCGTGCAATATTAAATGTATCCAATACAGCAATCATGTTATCTCTAACTCTTTTAATTTTAGGCAACCTATCACAAAATCTATAATATTATTGTTTTTTCTCCGCCAAAAGTAGATTTTATTCATTAAGTTCAAGAGTTATGAAACTTTGAACCAAGAAAAATGCAACCATACAGTCACACCAGTTCATACCAAAATCAGATTGAAAAACACCAAATGCTTAAAAAACTTAAAAACATTTGAAAATACAACTAGAAAAGCAACACCAAAATAAAAGCCAACAAAAAAACCAATATCCTATCCACGACAGAAAGCAAAAGTTATCAACACCTAAGCAGGGCATCCACCATATGAATGTAGACCAACAACCAATCCCTTTCAATCACATCAATGTTCCCTAAAGCCTTGGTTCAACACCTTAACAGAACCATAACCACGAATAGGAGAACCCTCCTCCCAGAATAAAAAACCATTAGATGCATACACCATTTATACGTCTAACCATTGTTCCACACCCAAATCAAAATCAACAACTTTAAAACTCGTCGTACAAATTAAGGAGGTGAAAGTTTCAAATCTAAAATTTTACTAAAGTAAACCCATTAGATCACCATTATGTCCCTCACTGACAAGTAATTTTTCCATTAAACATTCTAAATTTTCGTATCAAATTTAAAGAATATAAATTATTAATATCAAGAAGTAGACACTAAAAGTATTGAGTATAATAATAAGATATATTTTACTTTGAAACTAAGTAAACTAAATATCCATGCACCAATCAGAAACAGGCGACAAAGTAAGAGATCAAGTTTGAAAGAAAATTCTTCGGGTTTCCTATAGTCCCACCATTGACCAAGTAATCGATATCTTAATCACATCATTGTTGAAGCAACAGTTTCGTAATTTAAAGGTGAAAATGATGGTAGTTGCTCCCATCCGTTTGTGGGACAGGGGGGAATTATGGAAAATCGATTGTAGCTCTCGTAAATTATAGTCATTCGACTAGTCATATATACCATCTCAATCTTAATAACCAATACCAATTATACCCCATAAATAATTAACAAATATTTTTTCTTAGCTGCCTCCAAATCAATCCTTTTTCAATTCAAAATTCAGCAATTATATTGCATTGGGGGACAGTTTTTATTTTTGGTATAGATTAGGAGTTGAAGTTTACCATTTTGGTAACATATAGTAAATATCTTCTAGTAAAATAATGTATGAATGATTGAGTTTCCTATTATTCTATTATTGCTATAAAGGTAAAAAAAATCGTCTTAATTTCTTTTTCTTTTATTTTTGAAATTAAATTAATTAGGATATATATTCTCACATAATCACAAAATACTTGGTTCAATAATGAATCCGGGAATTTCTATTTGTGGTGAAGTATACTGTTAAATTCTTTTGCAAAGATGTAACGAAATATATATATATATATCGATGTCAACCATTTGTGATTATAAAGCAAGGCCAATCATTTGGGAAACAATGTTTATTATTAGATGAGGAATCAACATGACTAATTTTTGGGAAAAATTTTCAATTTGATAATTGTTTTTAGATCTAAATTCTTTTTTTTTTGTCTAAACAAGTTTTTAAACTTGACAATTGTTTTCACATTAAGTTTGATTTTTTTTAATTTTTCAAAGAAATATTAATGACTAATTTGGACCAAGAAAATGTTCAAATCCCAATGTGAGAATGATTGTCAAATTTAGAAACTAATTTGGCCAAAAAAATTCAAACCCTAATGTAGCAATAATTGCAAAGTTTAAGAACTAACTTGAATAAAAAAACTTCAAACTTCAATATGAAAACACTAATCAAATTCAGACGAATTAAACCATTATTAATATTGAGATTGAACTCAATTTTAAAACTTATATTTTATCTGTCTACTTGAAAGAATTAAAATGATGAATTTTCGAGGAAATAGATACTTAAAAAAGGTGAAGATTTTTAAATGTAATACAGCTTGAATGGGGAAATCGATACTTTCTTATCCAATAAATTGTGCACATGGAAAACAGTTATATTATAAAAGTAAAACTTGTTGGGTCTAGTCGAATACATCATCAACATTTTGTATCATAAAAGTGTGAAAAGTTATAGCGGCAGGCATTTTGAGGGTGGGTAGGGGCCAGGGTGTTATGGTTCTTATTTTATTATAGAACACGGCCAAATCCAATTATCATTAAAAATCATTTGATATTACACATTTTAAATTAGGCTCTAAGGTTCAAGTAAACAAATCACGTTCAAAGATGACAGAAGAATTAAAAAGAAAAAAGAAAACTCAATTGTGAGAATAGCAGTCGGTAGCAGTACAAGACAACTCAGCCATAAATTGATGAAAATTCTACGAAATAATGCAAAAGCCATATCAATATGTTCCATGAGCAGCGTTGTAACTGTACACTAAAAACATGATAATCTCATTTCATCAATCTGTACGACCAATAATTTTCTATAAAAGAAAAAAAGGAAAATCATGCAATAGCCAGCTGCACGAGGGGTTATATCCACATTGGATAAGTTCGCTGGAGAGGGGGAGGGGGGATGGGAACAAACCTTGGGGGCGGTGGGATACATGTGTCTTTAACACAGATGTGAATGGTTTTTGAAATGAAACTCGGTTTTGATAGTAGAATTTAAATTGAGGGAATTACGCTTCTAGTACGTGAGTGTGATATCGAACTATTGAGTAATTAAATTGAGGGAGTGTTAATTATAGTACAGGGGTTAAATTGCAAAATGATATAACAAGTGAATTGCAATTGAAAAAAATGCGAGAAGCCTTAAGCTGTAAATAAGCCAAGGACCAAATAACTAATATACATCATTATTTCATGCATTGGCGAAAAAGAATGATATTCCATCCATTTCCACAATGCTTGTTAATTTGAAATCATGGCCATCCATCAAGTCTTAAGTATCTATTAATCAAGCTTAATTAACCACTAATTATATGTATAAATATATAATGTGAGTGTGAGAGAAGAAAAGAGATCAATATCTTCTTCTCCTTGCCGTCCATAGGTAAGAAAACATAGAAAGTTTAAGTTTTCTTCCTTCAATTTCGGTCAACTATAGTTGGAGGTAAATAAGTCTTTTTCTTGAATTATTTTATAAGATTTTGATCGTGGAAGCCTAGCGTGTTTAACCCATGTAATAGATTCTTTCATTGTTAAGTTTATATCAGATTGCCATTGTCGTGTCTAGTAATTTTGGAGTTTGGAAGCATGATATATTTGGTTGTAATAGCTTAGATAGGTTAAGAACATGTTAGTAACCTAGTGGATAGAGTCGAATTTAGTTGAAATTGAGCAAAACTACATAATTAAGTTTATGCTGTTAGGGATCAAATTGAATAAAATAAAAGTTGTTGAAAAATTTTGCTATAGATTGGTAGCTTGAGGTCCCTAGTGAATAAATAAAAAGTCAAATTTAGATTCTATCAAGAAAATTGAAAGATACAAGCTTTTCAGGCATTTAGGGTTTTGAAGGACTAAAATGAATAAAGTGCATCTTCATGTTTGATTTATATATTTACATGTTTGAATTGTGAAATTAATAAGCTTTCCATAATCGGAATTATTGTATGTAGCTAAAGACGACACCGGGACGTCAAGAGACAAAGGGAAATCGAAGGCCGTAGATGAGTAGCCATCATCTAGTTTGTGCTTTCGTAATTTGATTTCAATTCATGTCCTATAAAGTACTAAATTGAATGAGGTAATATAAATTCTTTTGTCTCATGAATGGTAAAACTTAACTACGCTTTAGTGATTTGTGAACTTGTGTATTAATGATTGCTTATTTGATATGAACATGTTTGTCAATAGTAAGTGTGCTATTAAATGGTCTTGGATATAATTACGGATATATTATCATGCCATAGGATTTGTCAAAACATCGATTGCGTATTTCTTCAGTATTATACCGATGAGTTCTAGGCATGTATTCCTTTTGTCATGTATCAATGATCTAAGGTGGACATATATATACTTTAGCACTGATTGTGTATTACTTCAGTATTACACTGATGAGCGCTAGGCATGTATTACTTCGATTATGTACTAATGATCTAGGGTGGTATTATATATATGGTGAGATGGTGGTTTAATCCGTGTATCCATCTTGAGTTTGTGTTTGGTTAATATGGGCCATAATATAAGTATTAAATTGAGATTGATTCAATTGTTATGTAAATTTAATTATTTGAGAAATTATGCTTGATTTGATAAATTAGACATTGAGACCAACCATACGATTGGTAGCATGTGAAAGATCATGCGATATGAGCAAGTATAAGCTTTGGAGGTCGATAAAGTTATAAACAAATTAGTATATTCGATTGAACAAAATGAGATAGAAATGGAATGAAAGTATTGAAACAATTTTCTTTATGTATGTTTATTATATTTATGAGATTACAACTAGTTTTCTTACTTAATTCAATTATGCGTTGCTTTCAAATTACATTAGAACCACTAAGCTCCTTTGCTCAGCCCGTGAATTGTTTATTTTATTAGATCTAGTGTCCTAAGTGTAGTATATTCATTTCTAAACTTGTAATTATTCGAACAAATTGGTTAATAAAATAATTCATCGATTACATTAATATACTTTGTATAATTGTTCTCGTTTGGTTTTTGCATGCAAAGCAAAATAGAATCAAATACTGGCTCACTGGTTATTTAACATTTAACTAATACTAAGTGATATTACGTGGTCAGATTGTAATTACAGAAAGACAACATGTATTAGTAGATGAATGTAAAAATGTCCTTAGTGTAATTGAAAATGAACAAACTGATTAAAACACTAACATGCTACCTATCAAGTCCAATTGGGAAGATGCCTTGTCTTGGGCATCAGAATGGATGACTCTCAGAAGATAGAGACATAGATATGATTAACTGGATTGACAATACATCAGATTGGACCCAAGAAGAATAGATCCTAAATCTATTTGTGGATTTATTCACTTGTGACGTTCAAAGTGGCATACCTTAATCCTGAGTGGATGACTGGCTATGTATGCATGACTCGTATACTTCGAAGTAAGTAAAAGCCTAACTTCAAATAGATAATGAACTGAAAGCTGGTGCATTGGGTATACGACTTCTGCAATATGTATCATCATTCATAATAGTGAAATTCATAGCTTGAGATATGGTAAATGATATTCTCTCATTGGTATTACATGGTTGATGAAAAATAAATGTGGCCATGGGTCGTTCGTTTTTGTGATGAATGACTTGATTATTATTTGATAGTAATTGGCTTTTCATAAAGGAAGATGTAATGATTGTCATAAGATAAAATAGGATTATATTGAGAGAACGGATATTATTCCAAAGAGATTAAGGATATCCTATGAGGGTAACACACTTATGACATAGTCATTGGATGAGTACTAATCGATTTGCTTTCATAATGGCATGCCATTAGGGAGATCTCAGTCACATTACTATAGTAGAATGACTTCGTGAATAAATGAGTTTATAATTAATAGACAAAAAGTTGAAACTTAATTATAATTATTTGAGCCCTAATCGCATATGTCTAACCAGTCCCTCTGTTGGCTCGTTGAAGCCAGAAATGAATTGTATATTAAATAAAATGAATAAAAATGGATAGAAATGACAAAGTTAGAGAAATGAAAAATGAATGTTGTTTTCTCTAAATGGAAATGATTTGGAAAATGAATTAATAATTTTTCGAATTATTATTTAATTAAGTGATTAAATAATTGAAGTTCAAAAATAAAAATAAATTTATTGGCTATGGTGAATCCATTGAATGTAGAAATATTAAATATATTTTTTCGTAGATTCTTTTACGGTAAAGTCGTCATGATTTTAACAAAATTAGAATTAGGTTTATAAAATTATTTAATAGGAAAATTAATTAATTTTTAAAAATTAATTTAAGATGTTTATTTTGGGAAATAGAAAAACAAATAACGAGTTGGATTGAATTACAAAGTACTAGGTTAAAAGTCCAGGAAGTACTTGTAATTGGACGCGGTATGGGAGAGGTTCAAAAGCTCTTCATGTTTAATAGAAGGGATGGTAAACCCTAGTTTTTTTAACTAGGGTTGTCGCCCCATCTAATTCTAGTTAGACTAGGAGTTCATTTTTCTATTGAAATAGATTTTTACAATTCAATAAGGGATTTACCTCTTCTCCCTATAAATAAATGATACTAGTAGGGCTAAAAACATAATTTTGAAATATTGTTATTTTGCCTGGAAATAATGAGAGTTTATTCTATAAGTATTAATTCTATTTTCCACTAAAACAATTATGTCAATTTCTATTGAGAGAGATTTTGCTTTCACACTGAAAGTAAATAAAACTATTTATGGTTCTGTTTTTTATTCAAATCGTTCGAGCCCACGCTCGAAGTAGTTTGTGGTACGAGAATAATAGAGGTCGTTCAGTTGAAAGTCGGGAATGATAAGGATCAATCTAGCAGAAAACACATGTGCGTTTTCTGTAAAGGGTTTATTGCTATAAATATAAAAAAAGGCTCGATTTTTCAAAATTTTTATTTTTCGTTGGGCAAGGAAACATTTTTCGAACCAGATTTTTTACAACATATTTTTTGTACGCATGTAAAACATCCAGGTCTTGAATTGGTTGGTGTGTGTCAACAACATCTAGACTCGTGTTTCAGCTTAGTTATATTTAAGTAAAGTTTAGATATGTATTACGGTAGTAAAGGCATAAACCTAACTAGATTTGGGGTTATTTTGAGTCTTGGTAAAATGTTGATATTTTGTTAACCTTATTGCTAAAGAATTGTAACTTAAGCACGTTATATATGTATGTAGGTGTGTAAAGGTGTAGCTATATGAATATGATGATATGAATTATCTTATTTTAGTATTTATGTTATGTTTCATGTATTACTTGCATATCAAGAAAACTCATTTTGATGATGAATTGAGTTGGTGGGTTCATGTTGATGGTTATTCATTTGATTGTGCTTAGGTGTAATTTAAATGTGGTTAGAACTTGAAATTTTGGTGTTATAAGCCATGCTAGTAGATAGGGTTATGTTAAGAAATGTTGGTGTTGAAGTTTTGGCAATTACTTAGGTATTGTCGTGACAATGTTTCATCATGGTCCCGACAATAATGTTTTTGTTCCAACTCTTTCAAGTAGTAAGGCCATTGTCATGACCAAGCCTTTCTTGTTGTCACAACAATAGCTACAAACATCAATTTCATGGTTGAAATAATTTTTCCCTCACCGCAACAAGGCCATGTTATGGTCATGACTAGAGCCACTTTTTGTGGCACTTCCTAAACCATTTAAATTTCTCATACTATTTTTACTTGTTTGAATTCTTACACATTACAAAAGGTTTTCAATTACTTTTGTGAGCACAACAAAAACTGAAATGTCTTATAGAATTATTTATAATTCCTTGTAACTCTTTAAATCCCATCAAGTTTTTGTATATATATTAAAACCTTGTTTGTATTGTATTACTTTCAAAGACGTCTCCCATTTAGATTCAGTGACCGGTTCGGGTGTGAGGTGTCACAGAACACATCCTAGTTATGTGTACAAGTTCAGTAAAGCCTTTGATGGTATCAAACAGACACCTCAAGTTTGGTATGAGAGGCTAAATTTGTTCCTTGTTAGTAATGGTTTTCAAAGGGGCTCAATTGATAAAAACTAGTTTTTTAAGAGATACAGAGACACAACTATATTATCTCAAATCGACATAAATGACATTATATTCGGTGTAATCTCAACTACTGTAAAAGACAATTTTGTAAAGCTAATATAGAGCGAGTTTGGAATAAGCATGATTGGAGAATTATGATACTTCCTCAAGTTCCAAATTAAACAAATGGAATATTACACTTTTTTTTCTCAAGAGAAGTATACCAATAACCTCCTTAAGAAGTTTGAAGGTTGAGAGTGCCAAACATGCAAGAACCTCTATGTTAATTGGTGAAAAGAATTTTGCAGATGCATCGGGAGTGCCCATTTCTAAGACCACTTATAGAAGTATTATTGGTAGTTTGTTGTACCTCACTACAAGTAAAACTGATTTATGTTTCAATGTGTGAATATGTGCTAGGTACCAAGAAAATACCAAAGAGTCAAATGTTAAGGTTGCCAAAAGCATCATTTGATATGTCCATGGAACATCATATTTGGGAATTTGGTTCTTGAAAGATAGTGCTATAAACCTTGTTGGTTATAGTGATGCTGACTAGGTAGGAAACATTGATAATTGAAAGAGCACATATGGAAGGTGCTTCTATCTTGGACCGAATCTAGTATCATGGTACAAAAAGAAGTTTCAATTTCACTTTCAACTACAGAAGCTAAGTACATTGTTGCTGGGAGTTAGTATGCTCAATTACTCTGGAAGAAGTAGATGATGAAGGATTTTTGAGTGGCATTGTTAATGGCCATTGCCTATTGTGATAATACTAGTGCCATTAACATATCTAATGACCCAATATTACACTCAATGACCAAACATATAAATAGCAAGCATAATTTTTTCTAGGAGCTAGTTTAGAATAGAACAATTAAACTCAAGTGTATGACTACTCAAACCAAATGGCTGACTTATTTACCAAGGCACTAAACTCAACAAAATTTGAAAACTTGATAACTTTAATTGGCATGAATCGATTTCGAAGTCTTGATAGATTTTGGGAAGGCATCTAAATGCTTAACTTTGATGCTATTTTGATTGATGTAAATTTGGCACAAAAATCTTTTTATTTTTGGAGAGTATTTTTTGTGATTTTTGTCTCACCAAATATTGGAGGGAAAGAGGAAAATTTATGATAGTTATTTCTAAAGGGCTATAAATATTTGTAGTCCTATTGATTTGATACATCACCAAAAAATCTCTCAAAGTTTAATCTCAAATGTATTGTTTCCTTACGCTTTTTTTTTGTCAAGATCATTGTTTCTATAGTTTTTTCAACCCTGTACCTACATTCGTTTATTCCTTATGGTGTAGACTAAGATTACCTCATAGGAAGAATAAGAAAAGGCTTAGCAAGATTAGTTGGTTCAGAGAGAAGGACCATTTGATCCTCATTCTGAAACTCAAGGAGATACCAGCATAGTGGAGTTAGAAGTGCCCACTATTGGTGACACATCAGTAGCACAGGATCAAAAGGTAAAGAAGAAAGGGGGAGATAAAGAACGCTCTGAATAACAAGCTGTGGTTGAGATAGATCCATTGTTGGCCAATATACATATCCCTAAACATCAGCCCATGCCAAAGGACATAATTGAGGCATTGATCAAAGTGGTAGCCTTATAAGGTGATGTTGTTCCTGTTAGATTTCGTGCCTTAGGTGTAGTATTTACGTCTCTATACGCTTTTATTTTTTGAACAAATTGGTTTAACACAAATCCATTAATTACATTAATTGTTGGATCTAATGCCTAGAGTGTAGTATATTCATTTGTAAACTTGTAATTTTTCGAATAGATTGATTAATAAAATAAATTCATTGATTACATTAATATACTATGTATAATTTTCCTCATATATTTTTTGCATGCAAAGTAAAATAGAATCAAATGTTGCTCACTGGTTATCTAATTTTTAACTAATACTAATCAGTATTATGTGGTCGGATCGTAATACAGAAAGATAACTTATATTAGTAGACAAACCTGACGTATCCTTCGCCTAATTAGAAATGAGCAAACTAATTGAAAGACTAATATGTTGTCTATCAAGTCTAATTGGGGAGATACTTTGTCTTGGGCATCGGAGCAGATGACTCTCAGAAGATAGAGACATAGATGTGCCTGACTAGGTTAACAGTACATTGGGCTGGACCCAAGGATAATAGATCTTGAATCAATTTATGGATTTATTTACTTGTGACATTCATAGTGTGACATACCTAAATCCTGAATGGACGATGGATTATATATGTGCGACTTGTATGCTTTGATGTAAGTAAAAGCTTGAGTTCAAATAGATAATAAGTTGAAAGTTGGTGCGTTGGGTATACGACTTTTGTAATATGTAGCATCATTCACAATGGACATGAGTAAATGATACCTTCTCATTGACATTACATGGTTGATGAAGAGTAAACGTGGCCACGGGTCGTTTGTCCTCGTGATGAATGACTTGATTACTATTTTATAGTAATTGACCTTTCATGAAGGAAGATGTAATGGTTACTATGAGATAAAATAGGATCACATTGGGAGAACGAATATTATCTCAAAAAGATTAAAAATATCCTATGAGGGTAACACACTTATGACAAGGTCATTATAGGAGCACTAATCGAGTTACTTTCGTAACGGTATACCGTTGGGAAGAGCTCAGTCATGATACTATAGTGGAATGACTTCGTGTCTAAATGAGTTTATAATTAATAGGCAAAAAGTTGGAACTTAAATATGAATCATTTGATCCTCAATTGCATATGTCCAATAGATCACTCCACTAGCTTGTTGAAGCCAGAAATGAATTACATGTTGAATCAAATGAACAAAAATGATAAAAATGAAGAAATGAAAAACATTTTGAAATGATTATGGTTTTCTCCAAAATGGAAATGAAGATGAAAATGAAAATGAAAATGGAGAAATAAAATCATTTGAAAATGAATGTCGTTTTCTTCAAAAGGAAAATGACCTGAAAAATGAATTTATGTTTTTCAAATTAAATGAAGTTCGAAAATGGAAGTAAATCATTTGGTAATAGTAAACCATTGAATATAGAAATATTAAATATATTTTCTCATAGTTTCTTTTTTTACAGTAAAGTCGTCATGATTTTAACGAAATTAGAATTGGGTTAAGAAGATTATTTCATTCGAAATATATTGAGAAGTTTATTTTGGGAAATAGAAAAAAACAAATATTGGGTTGGATCAAATTATAAAGTATTGAGTTAAAAGCTTGAGAAGTACTTGTAATTGGACTCAATATGGGAGAGCCTAAAACCCCCTCATGTTAAAAGGGGTGAACGACAAATCCTAGTAATATTAACTAGGGTTGCCACCACCTATACTTCTAATTAAACTAGGATTTCGTTTTTCTAGTTGAAATAAACTTCTACAATTCAATAAGGGTTCTACCTTCTCTCCCTATAAATATATGACACCGGTAGAGCTATTTACACAATTTTAAGATATTGTTACTCTGTCCGAAAATAGAGAGAATTTATTCTCAACTATTGAATCTATTTTTTAGAATAAAAAATTCTGCCAATTTCTATTTTGATAAGAGATTTTTTATTTTCACACTAAAGAAAAGAAAACTATTTCTAGTTCCGTGTTTTGATTCAAATCGTTTAAGCCCATACTCAAAGCAGTTCCTAGTACAAGAATAATAGAGAATATTTTTTGGTTGAAAGTCAATAACGACAACGATCCGCCTATTCGAAAACACAGGTGTGAATTCGATCTAGGGCTTATTGCTATAAATATCACAAACTGGGTCGGTTTTCAAAATTTTTATTTTTCATTGTGCAAGAAAACTATTTTCGAATCGAATTTTTTCTAACACTAATACCCATTGTGTATTGTTCTCAATGTTTTTGCATGCAAACCAAAATGCATGTAATACCGTATGTAGTGTCATTCACAATAGTGGAGTTCATAGCCTGAGATATGGATAAATGATATCCTCTCATTGGCATTACACAATAGTTGTCTTAATGGGTTGCATTGTAATCAATCACTAGTATGTTAGCAAGCCTAAAAACTTCTATATATTATGAGGCTTGTATAGGTTTTGTAAGAGAACATATTAAGAGCACTTTATTTGTTCATTGAGGAACTTATAGTGTGAGTGCAAGTAAAGTGTAAACCGGTTGTGTTTACAACCTAAATTCTCAGGTGGAGAGTTTAGAGGTGAGTGTTTTAGTTTTTAAGTACAAAGGTGAGGTCTATATAGTTGGGGATTGATAGACTGTGATTTACTTAATGTATTGTGGATTAAAGATAGTAGAATTACTCATTGAGCTAGGCTCCGCAGATGTAGGGAAATCGAATTGCGTAGACAACCCTTGTGTTCTTTGTTATTTTGTTTACTTAATTTTCACAATGCCAAGCTGTAGTGACCATTGTAATTGGGCACTTGCGTTCAACTTAGACAGCTCAAGCAATTAACGACTTTAAGTCCTAACATATTTCCTTCCTTCCAAAATTGTTTTAGTTCATCTAAGATAAATTTTTTTATTTGTGTTTCATCTTTGATAATCTTATTTTTTAAATAAAATAAATATTTTCTTTTTTAATTAAATAAAAATTCTTAGAAATTTAATAATGATAACGTGTAAAAAGTTTTTTTTTTTTTTGAAAAAACTCTTCTCTTCATTTCTAATTAAATAATTTCATGTTAGAATTTATG
This sequence comes from Gossypium hirsutum, assembly GCF_007990345.1. Classification (NCBI taxonomy): domain Eukaryota; kingdom Viridiplantae; phylum Streptophyta; class Magnoliopsida; order Malvales; family Malvaceae; genus Gossypium; species Gossypium hirsutum. Next base: position 51,321,768 of record NC_053440.1, read on the forward strand.
ATGAATATGCTTTTGAGGAGTAAATTAATAGAATTTAAAAATATGGAGGGTTAAGTTTGTTAAATTAGTTAGAATTAAGATCAAATTAGTAGAATGTGTAAATATTTAAGGACTATAGGTGCTATTAAACCAATTAAAAATAGGTTACGTCATCATTTTCGTTAACAATTGAGCATATAGTGACCAAAACAAAACCAATTGAAAACGCTATTGACAACATTGATAGTTTTTATAGTGTGATGATTAAAACAGAAACACACTATTAATTGAGTGAATAATGATGTAATTTACCCTAAGGACAAAGACATGTGAAAATAAAGATATTTTGCATTTGAGTAAATTATCCTATCACTTAATGAAATGTTTGTTAATTTACAAGATTTATGCTTATTTGTGATTTTAACATTTAAAATATAATTTATATATTCAAATTACAATTTACAAACAATTTATAATAATTACATAAAAGTATTTAAATTAATATTTCATATATAGTATAATATTAAGAAACTGAAATATCATTTAAATTAATTATTTTTTTACATAAGATCATATCTAAAACAATTCTTAACACTTTGACCGGAATGGTAAACACATGAAATTTTAAACTAAATTTCTTAAAAGCATTTTTTTACATTATTTAGAAAAAAAGGGTTTTCAACAACAATGCTAAATTAACTTAAAAGCTCCATAAAGTAATTATATTTACATCACAAGCCAAGGATACTAAACTTCTCAAATTTTAAGAACACTTAAACAACAATACTAAACTTTCTAAACTATTTACATCATAAAGTAGAGCTACTAACATTGCCAACAATAACAACAGTATCAACACCTTCATTTTCGACATCATGCAAAGCTTCAACACTTTGTAAAGTACTATTGGTTGCCGGTAGAGGGTAAAGAGATTGGTCATAAAAATGCTTTCCCAGTTCACTAATTTTAGACCAAAATGAACTGTCATGATGCACTGTGTGGATTGTAGTCCAATGAGATTGCAAAAATTTAGTGAAGTAAATGATGAGAGAAGACACTGAAGCAACTGCCGTGATGATGAAGAGACCCCCGAAGCTATACAAGCCGAGACTACTGGATGAAATCGTTGTTTGACAAGCTTTTAGGTGCGAAAAATATTTGTGTTCCATGGCATCCATTTTTGACTTATTTTCAATCACACTCAAGATTGCCCGGGAAATAACGGGGACTAGAGGTGACCCTCTTGGAAAGGCCTAAGCAAAGAGAAACCAAGTTTTTTCTTTGTCAAATTAAAATTAATATATGATTAAGAATTGTAATCACGTTTTTAAGATTAGGGTTGAAAGAGACTCACGAAACCAAGTCCATCAGTATTGTACGTTGGTCCTACTATCATATATTTGTCGCAATACTTGGCAAGAAAAAGATTCACGCAATGTCGTGCTCCAAAAATTGCACCAACACCACCATTTTGGCTTCCCTTTGATAATGCTTTGTCAAACTCCTCAGCAGTACCATGGTCCCTCAACTTAGACTCATCGAAGTCCAATTGTTTCACCAAAAGGTCTTTCACAAAGGAACCAGTTTCATATCCTACAAAATCACCATTCATTTTTAGCTCATCGATGTCTATGATTGTCGGTTCCAAACGTTGCACTGTTAGCATCGAGGCCAAACTTGCAGTGTAACTTTGGGTGAGGATGAGTACTACAAATATCCATATAATCAGCACAAATTTTGACAAGTTGTTTATTATCTTCTCCCCTAAAACCAAGCAACACATTCAAGTTAGCTTGATAAAGAAGAAACTTGAATTTATTCAAAATTAGATAGAAGAAATGTTACTTACTATGAGCAAACACTAGAATTGAAAAGGAAAACCAAAAAACTGTTCCTACTTGCTGATGTGCGGAACCTCTAAACTCGTTGTTGATACGATGTTCCAAAATCCATACTACTAAACCTGTACAAACGAAGGCTACTCCAGTCGTTAACCAAAGATCCCAACTCAGTGGCTTTAAGAATATCCACATATTATTTCTCTCATCATCTTTGCTTTTCACAACCATTGACACATCTGATTGCAAGTAAGGCAATGTAAAATCAACATGCTGAGACCGATTTGCAAGAATTGTTATTTCTCCCACTGCAGCATCATATGTCTACACCATTACAAAGAATAGGCTACTGGTTAGCATCAAAACAAATTGAAATAATATGAAGAAAGATTCTAGCGGAGATTCCGGTTACAGATTAGGCTAAGCACCTGATTTTTGACATTGGAAAGAAGCTCATCATATGTTCCTCCATTGGGACCAATGGGGAAAGGAATAAGCTTGCGAGGAACTGGAAAAGATAATAGCGCTAATGCCTCCTCGAAGACATCATGAGAGAACCCTGTTATGATGAACTCCTTGGTGTAAGGATCCTGTGCCACTTTCAAATATGCTTCAAAGCCAGGTTTGTGAGGGACTGCAATATTTAACTTCTTACCACCAATTGGTGTTGTCCAACCTCTGGGTTTGTCTTTCGTGTTTCCTGGCCATATAGGTGGTTTAAGTTCATATTTGGACATTGATTTTCCATTTTAGCTTTGTCTGGTTTCCTAGTCAACCCATTCTCAAGGGTCCAATACCCAATAACTTTTTCCTCGTTATCTATCACGTTGATGATTTCAAAAGTTAAAGACTGCAATTGTCCTCCAACCAAACTAAAATCTCCACTAAGGCCTTTAAATTTGGTTTTTAATAACCCATTTAAGATCATTTTACCTCTTTTTGAGACTTTTATAACAGGAAATTGACTTGTATTTCTGTGATGATTTTCTCCATTAACACTAGAGCTCTCTTGTGGAATCATTTCAACAGCCTTAGCTAGTGCCCAAATAGTATCATATGCCCAATACCCAAAAATGTTTAGTTTCGTAGAACTAGAATGAATCCTACTTTGCCATTTCCTTTTAAAATTTTTAAGGCCCTTAGATTGCGGTATGTATGGCCTTATACCCAAAACACCTTGCATTGAACCAAAGGCCTTAACTCCCATAGGATCCAACAATCTAGATAATCCATCAGTGATGATCCATACATATCCTTCACTAATCATGGCTACATCTTTTGCAAGAAAAAAGAGTTTAGACCCAAAGGAAGAACTCATGTGCACTACAATCACTCTTGTCTGCATCGCCATTACCTTGTTGAGCTTTTTTAAGATCCGCAATTTACTATCGTTTGGGGAGAAGGAAAACCTTGAACTCACTCGTATGTCAACCTGTTGAAATTCATATGCCAAGTAAGGGATTAAATCACTTCCATATTCAGTGTCTTCGTAGATGAGGATAACTTCGTGCCATTCAAATGCCTGAACGATGGCAGTGATGACTTTCGCTTGTGTGCTATCATCTAGGGCTACTCGAACAAAGAAAGGATTTTGGGTTATAGAGAGCGAGGGACTTGTAGCTGAGTACGAAATAACTGGAACTTGGGCCTTTCGGCCGACATCTATCACAAATCTAGCTTGCTTTGACGTTTGGGGCCCGATGATGGCGTCAACTTCTTCCTTATCAATCAACTCTAGAGCTGCAATTCATATGGATATAGGTAATTAATTCTACCATGACCATCTATATCTTATAAAAAATAAATATACCATCTATAATGTATAATTAATTTTATAACTTTTTCGTCCGAACTGTCGAACACAATGGAACATGATTATCTTTTTTTAGACATCTTCCAAAATGTGGCTCAAGCCAAGCTAGTTGATTGGAGATTATCTTTGAAGTAATACTGCTTTTGAATTAAATTGTCTTTATACATTAAAGCCATTTTGGGGGTTTTTTTTTATGTTAATAACAGATAAATTTTTGGGTATTTGGTCAGTTCCATTCAAACCATAGGTGTTTTTTTAAGGCTAATATTTTATATATTCACGGTGTACATTTTTTTTATTTCACAACCGGCCTTAAAAATAATGTGTATTTTTTTTTAAATGTTTATTTTTTAATATTTTACTATATTTCTATAGGACACTTGTTAATCATTTGATCTACTTGTGAAGTTTAAAAACTCTATTGAGAGTGTACCAAATAATTCCCCTTCCTTTTATAGGTTCTTGATAGATAAGAATCTTTTGCCCCTTATTTTGTATTCTTATGCATTTTCGTCGCTTGGTACCAATTGTCGCTTGGTACCGGTCATATTAGCTACCTATGTCAAATAATTAACTTTATATTTTTTGTGGAACTATTTTCTTTGAATTATTTAATTTAAAATTATTATATTAATCTTTATTTGACTATGCTATTATTTCTGTATTTTTTTTGTGTTTATGAATTATTTCATCTAAAATATAATGAATAATAATTTTTTTCTTTTTAATTTTGTGATTGTAAAATTTTTCATTTTAAAATAATAAGATACAATATAATTAAGGGTGAAAGGAGCAAGCAAGCCTTGCCTCCATAAAAAAAAATTATGCTTTAACCTTTCTAAAATTGAAAAAATTATAAATAAATATATGATAAAATCTTTTAAAAATAATAAAATTATAATTTAATCTTTCTAAAAATTATAAAATTATGAGTTTATAATAAAAAAATACATTTTAATTCATAAAAAATTATAATTTAATTTTTACACTCTAGTTTTATGATATAAAAAATGGTTAATGATTTAGATTATTATTTTTTGGGGTTTAGAGCAAGTATACGAAAAGAAACTATTTGATTGAAGTGTCATTAATTTTTATATTAGTGGGGGTACAAATAAGCTGCAGAGATCATCAAAAAGAGCTATTTTTTCAGGCTGTTGGTTTCGCTAGCTTGTAGTTTAGGATAAATTCTACTATTATAAATTAGATAGTTATATATGAGTGAAAGAAAGCAGCTTATAAATTCGCAGTAAATTAAACAAAAAATGGAATCTCATTTCCTATGTACAAGAGGTAAGTGGAAGAAAACGTAAGCGGAAGAAGTCTTTACCCCAAGACGGGTTAATTAGTCAATCTAGCTTGAAGCGGGCTCAAAAGATCAACCGTATAGAGTTTTCGCTATCCTTTGTATGGATTCCCATACATGTATTGCTAAACAAACGGGGGATTGAACAAAAAACGAGTGGATGGTTAGGAACACCAAAATACATAAAGGATTGGTAATGGAGATTATGTAAATTATATAAAAAGAGACTTCTGGATAACATAAAAAGAATACTAATTATTTAATCATAAAAAGTTATAATCTAATCACTAATGTTTTTAGTTGGTATAATAATAATTTTAGTTCAAAAATTTTATATTTTCTTTCAATTTGACCCTAATTCTATTTAGAAATTATAAGAAAACTCAAAATTATTTAAAAAATAAAAAAATCTATATAAAAATTTTAGAAAAATAAAAACTCAAATATGTTGTTATTGAAGAACTAATTTGTATGGGAAATAATTATAATTCAATAGAATCCAATAAAAATTTTAAAAAAAAATTAAATCATAACATGATGCTTTGTCAGTGTTTCTCGAGACCAAATTAATAATATTTTCAAGTCGAGTTCTTTTCCCTTGAAGACATCTAGAACCGATATTACACAAGCTTGTAAAATGAACTTTGATGTCATATTTTTAGCAAATATATATACCAATTTTTTTCGGACTCAATTCAAATTTTCAATTCATTTAAATTATTTTTCAAAACTCAAATTGTAAAAATAAATTATATTTTAAAATTTTCTTTTCTTATAACTAAAAAGCTATGTCGAGAAATAGAATACTTAATATTTTTTATTTTTTTATGTTATTTTAAAGATGAGCATTATAATGCAGAGAGAAAACTTGACAGATTTAAAAATAATTTTCTAGCATTATTTATTTTTGAAAATTTTATATACTTTTATATAAATTTTAATTTTAGAATTTTATATTTTTTTAAAACAATTTCAAAATTTTATTATTTTATATATAAACAGGGTCATATTGATAGAAAGTATAAAAGTTGAGGATTAAAATTATTATTATATCAACTAGAGTTGTCACTTTATTGTTGAGTAATCAAAAAAATAATTTTGAAAATATTAATTACCAAATTATAAGGTCTTTTAGTTAAGTGATCAAAACGAATACTTACTCTTAATTTAGTGACTAATGGTTAAAGATAGCTTTCAAAGTAAAAACAAACAATTATGGTTAGGAACGTTTTTTAATATTAAAACACTTCTAGTACTGTTTATTAAAATAATAATAATAATAAAGGTTAGGTTAGTGGTAAGACATATTACACTTTAAGCAAAAATTGTAATTTTAAAATTTGAAAATAATATTATATATTGATAAAAACAACCATAAACCTAAAACATCAATGATGAGATGAACAACAAGATTAAATAATAATAATAATAATAATAATAATAATAATAATAAGAATAAGAATAAAGGTTGGATTAGCAGTAAGATAAATTACACTTCAAGCAAAAAATTGTAATATTAAAATTTGAAAATAACATTATTGATAAACACAATTTGAGATCAAGTTAAATAATAATAATAAAGAACCTGTAAAAGCAGCAGCAAGAGCATCATCGGAGTTCCTATGGTGTGGAGACAATCTGGTTCTGAAGTTAGGATGAGCACCATAGAAATCTGAGATTGCCATGGAAATACATGCATTTGCCACCGATCCAACTGGTGAATTCACATCAAGGATTACTCCAACATGCACCACCTTCTTCGCTTCTGCAATGTTTTCCATCATTCCACCACCACTCTCCGACTTCACCCCTACCCTAAAACAAACAACAAATAAACACACAAACTGAAATAAATTTGACATGGGACTAGGCTGATGATTATTACTTTGTTCCTCCTCCTCCTCCTCCTCCCTTGGGGTCTGAGAAAACAAGTATATTCATCCATATCATGATGCCTAACTATATATAAATGCAAAAAAGGGCTTTATTGAATATTAAAAAATAAATGCCAAAGTCATACAGGAAATTTCGTATGAAGTTTTCCAATGAAGATGAAGTATAGTTTGTTTGTTTCCTTGTTGAATCAATAACACCCAGCATGAACAAGAATATGTAAGTTTAGAAAAACATAGTAAAGTTCTCTCAGTCAAGCCGACAAGAGCATCTGACGGTTAAGTGGGTAGACCATAGTTTCCATTTTAGGTTTTTAAGGTAAATTAAATTATTGAAAGGGCCATAATGAATAAACTAAGCTAGGATCCTTGGAAGAAGATACATCTATGTATATTGACTTCTACATATTTATGTTTAAACTATCTAATTACGTTTCAATGCAGGCGAGGATGATGTGATTCAATCCAAATTATATGTATATATTATATATTATATATACAAAATAATAACATACTCGCCATGCAAATGGAAATTATGCAATAAATATATTTAGAAAATATTTAAAAGAATAAAAGAGACTTCAGTTATAGTGTAAAGTTGAAATATAAAAAATAATGGTATTTTGGGTTAAATCTAATTATATGTGTATTTACATTTCATTTAAAATTACAAATAGACAAAAAATTCCTCATAGGATGTTTTTCTATTTTGTAAAATGATGGGATATTTAATAATTTCCTAACTGAGTTAAGACTCGGTTGATAGGTGACATAACTTAACTAGCTACTTAATATATGCTAGAATTATGACATATGCACAATGTAGGTAAATAGTAGAATTATAGAACAAATACATTTATAGAAAATGATATAAAAATCAAATGAGACATTAGTTGAAATACTAAAGTAGAAATGATGAAAACGATGTCTTAAGTTCAAAACCTATTATGTATGTTGAGGCAAGCATTTGAATTAACAATTATGTGTCAATGGAAGTGCCTACTTCCATCACCATTGCAACATAGAGTAACTTGCCATATATCGTACCAAATCTCTTGGATCAAGGATTTTGAATCAGGACAAACCTTAAAGACTTATCTTTCAATAGTCCACCTTATTTTAGTCATTATTATAATATTGTATTTAATTATTTTAGTTGTTGTTTAGAAGGAATTGTAATTGATCTTTTAGTATGTTAGCAAGTTTCGAAAAATTCTATAGCTATTTTTGGCAATTGGCTAATAGCGGATAGTTGATTGCTGATTGTAGTGGTTGGTTTAACCAACTGATTCTACTAACTGATTTGACCAATTGATTCTATTAACTTTTTATTTAAAGTGTTTGGTAAAACTTAGCTGATAGTTGAAAGATGAATTGTAACATCCCGAAAATCGGGGGTTAGTAGAATCAGGTTTGGGAATCGAGAGAGAGTGGTCATGCCTTAATTTTTTAAGATTATCTATGCATTTTTAGGAAATAAATGAGATATTAGTTTGTTGGTTAAGTGTTAGAGAAATGTTCCTTGAAACCCAAGTTCAAATCCCTTCTCTCTCATCATTTTTATTATTTTACAAATTTTACCTTAAACCCTAGTATGCGACATGCCTTATTTTTAAAATAAATATTGCAAAATTATTTCAAGAATGAGGAATAAGCTTAATGGTTAAAAGAAATATGAGAAAGCATTGAAATTAAATGAGGTCTCAAGTTTGAATCCCTTTCCTTGTGAAATAATTAAATTTTTCAAAATCCCTTATTTTTTAATGTGTGTGTCATCCATACCCTTGAACCCTAAGTATAAATACAAATTTTTGTTGTATTTTTCAGCCTTTAATTCAAAATTTACCTACCCAAGCCATTCACCCTCTTCCTCTCATCTTTTCTATTCAATTTTCTTTCTTTCTTCTATTGTTGTTGTCGCCTACACCTAGTTTTACCATCTCTTTCTTCTTTTTCATTTTGCCACTAGATTTGTTAGCATATTCTCCACCATATTTTTTTTTCATTTTCCTCATTAAAATCAGCCCCAAATCTGAAATCTTGAGCTCCAAGATCGATCTCAAACATTGCCAAGAAAGTGTCATTGCCGTTTCTCTCGACTAGCTTGGGTAAGGTCTCTTCTCTCTTCAATTTCTTAATTAATCTTGTCCATTAAATACCTAAATTTCTAGATCTGGAATTTGGGGGATTTTAAATGATTTCAAAGGTATTTTTCTAGAATTTAATGAGATCTCAAACCATTTTAAAATTCATCCCTAATTTTGGCCACCATGGGTGGTGGTGCATGCGCCTATGTGCAAGAAATGGGGCTGTTTTGTTTCTTGGTTCTTGATTATATTTTTCCAGTATTAATTCAAGTTCTTGAACCCTTCTAATAAGCTTTTAAACCCATTTCAATTAGGGAAAAATGTTCTAGATCGATTAGCCATTCGGATCCCATAAATCGTGAAGCGTAAGTGTAATTAAGGGTAACTAGTTTGTTATTTTGACATAGTTGTTGGGTAACGGTTATGATTTGATTAAATGAAGGAATATAATTATTAATTAGCTACTGATTTTCTAGTATATTATTGAATTAGGTGCTGACCCAAACACCCCAAATCATCCGTAAAGGTGAAGAACGATTGTACGTACGGTTTGCATCGATATAATGTAAGGAATCTAACTAGTTTGAATTCATAAAATAGTTATAATTTCAACGATTGGTTTGAACTCATAAGTGGGTGTTTGAGGGATAGTTTAAGGTTAATTTTATTGAATTTATACTGAATTTTGGTTTAGGTTCATTTAAGGAATTATTAAGGAAAATTGGAAGATTCACTAGTGTGCTGCGAGGAAGAAAAAAATAAGGTGTGGGTCCTAAACTCATAAAATTGTTTGAAAATGTTAAATTTCATGTTATATATGATAAATTAGCTTGTTGATTGGATTGTCTTAATAGCCAAATTATTTATTTTGTGAGTGGCCGAACTAGGTATGTTTCGAGCCTTGAAAGATTGGCATGTTGGCAAAATTGCTAGTTGGATAGTATGGATGTTTGATTGAGTTTGTAATTGCATATTTGAGTTATGAGATATAAGAATGTTTGACTGAATGATATAATGTGTTGAGATATTAAGCTTATGTATGATTTAAACGCATGAGATATTTGTTATATTGTGTACTGAAAAGGGAGCTATTTATGCATAATGAAAATATGTAAAGTATGTGAAATTGAATGATATTGATTGATACCAACACAATCGTAATTTGAAAGATTGGAACACTGTGTCCATTTACTGAAAGTATCTGATTATTGAGGACATGATGAGCATGTCAAATGAATGTAAAAAGTACTGAGATATGATTATGTATAAGATTGTGTGACATATTGCATATGCATTAGGTTGAGATTTTGTGGTTGACAGAGGAGTTCCGTGGAGTACTGGCGGCATATGAAGCCACATTATTTGTAGTCAGTGCACTGCACTTGGAGTACTGAGGGGATTGGCAATTTTATCGCATATTATATGTTATTGGCGATTGTATTGCACTATTTGATATCTGATAGATTTTCTGCATTATTGATTATTTGGTGGTTTTACCACATCGAACTATGCTCATAATGTTTTGGAGTTTGGCAGACAGGTTCTGGGGAACTCGTGGTGTGTAGCGGATGGTATGGGTCGGAACCTTTTTGCATTGCATCATGTGCACGACATATTCGAATGTTATTGATTTATGCTACGCATTGTATTTTGTTGTATTGAATGGTATTAAAATTAATGATTGTTACTCGATTGAATGATGACCTATGCTCATACACTGTTTGACATTAATTTGATAATGACTATGTAATGACATGAAATTCCTATGATGGTTCTGTTTTCTTCTCTTAATGCTAATATGTTTCACTGTATTTAATGTTTTTTCCTGTTTAAATAATTATTCGACTCACACTGAGCTTTTCATAAGCTCACCCCCAATAGTGTTTAACTTTTCAGGTAAACCTCAAAATTAAGACCGGACTCGGCATTCGAAGAATTAACTTGAACCTCGGATTATTATTTTTTAATTAAGTATTATTAAGTCTTTATTGGTTTTGGCCTGTAATTTTTAATTATTTCTGGTCTGTGGCTTGGTAACTTTTCTTTTGGGGATTTTTTTACATGCATGGATTACTCAAGCATAATAACCGGATAATGCATGATATTGGGCTTAAGTAAAATTTGATGGTGTTCCCTAGTTTCTTCTACATTGCAAAGGAACTGCTTTTGAAAAACAAATCGATAAGGCAACTAATTTTCCAAAATGACTTGAAAATTGGTTTTTCTGCTGCATTAGTTTAACTTCGAGTATTTTTTTTATAGAAGAGCAACAAGAAAATGATTTTTCTAAAACAACACTATCAACAATAAAATGAATCCTAAGTATACACGACCTAATGAATGAATGCTTTTAAACTAACTCAAAGTACAACTACAGTTTTCTCTAAAATGAGCTTATTTAAGGTCTTCAAAAGTAACGTAAGTTAGCTTAGCCATTTCGGTGGCTAATGTAGCTTTCTCAATCTAGCCATAACATCTAGGCCGGATTTGGGAGGTTACACTGAAAGCTAATATGTGTAAAATGACAAATAAGGCATGTCGATAGATTTTATTGTTAAGTATTTATTTGTTTATAATATTGTAGTCTTTATTGGGTGAAATTATTGAAATAAAACACCATTACCAAGGAATTAAAACATCCATTATGGAAATTAATTGGTGAATATTTTTTAAAATTTAAATAAACAAATATCTTAAGTTCCTTATTTGCAAATATTAACCTTGTGAAAATTGATAAATATTAATAGTGTATCAATATAATTGTAAACTATATTCTTAGTGATAATTATATCACACATTGAATAAATTTGTCAAGCAGCATATTTCAATTAATATAAAATTGCATAAGAAATCATTTTACACAAGTAAATTGAAAATAAATTAAGAGTACATAAATACTCAAGGATGAATGGGCTCGATTAAAAATTTCTTGTGGCAATGTTGATTTTTTTTAGATTCACGATGGAGTATTTTTTTAGATTTACTTTAGACTTTGGAGGTGAAAGTGAAAATGAAAGAATGAAGGCTTCTGATATCTTGGCACCCCTATTAGGTTTGAGAGGATGTGGCAAATGTAGTAATTTTTGAGCAAGCATAGTCAAATATGTCAATTCACATATCTCATTCCCAATCAGTTGTTAATAAAAGTTGTCCAACCCAGTGTTTTTTGTTTTGAAGGTTTTAGCTCAACAAGCTATTGCAAACCTCCATTTACCAAACATTGCATACTACCCAATTCTCCATTTATGCCCAAATAAGCTAAAAAATGCCTAAAACTCTATTTACCAAACAACCTTTATATATTTGAGAGACTTGTATAGGTTTATTGACTAAAATTGAGAGCACTTACTAGTTCATTAAGGAACGTTATTTGTGAGATTGCATTTGAGAAACTAAAGCCTTTTGTTGTTGGTTTTACAAACTAAGTTCTCAAGGGGAGAATTTAGTGATGAGAGGTATTAGAAATTGAAACCTTTGATGCAAAAAAGTGAAGGTTCTTCATTGGGGTGTGTTGGAACTAGTTTCATGGGTTGCGCATGGGAGCACGCAACCATGACAAACTTGTGCGATCCATCGTATTTAAGGGAGGTCATTTGGCCCAATCAAATTGGTCCGTTGCTTGGAGAGATTAAAAGCCTATCTTCAGAGCCCGATAAATATGGAAGATAATTTTCAAAGATATAAGAAGATAAGATTATGTAGTCTTAGAGTTTTGATTGTATACAACTTTTAATTGTAGCCATTGATGTACTTTAATTTACACTATTGATTTTAGGGAGGCTTAATTATAAATAGAGACCTCTTTACTCATTGTAATACATTCAGTTGTAAATAATAATTTTGAGAGTATTCACTCAAACTTTTCTCTCAAGTGTTCTTGCTTTTCTGTGGCTTTTGTTCATCTTTCAAAGTTCATTCTTACTTCGTTCTTCTATTGTTCTTCGTGGGTGCCTTGAGGGAATTCTGTTGAATCTTTTATTGTTGCGAGTTAGGCTGACTTAGGTGTTTTTGAGCAAAGAAACTGCCTAAGGCCGCACGGATCGCGTGGGAAAACTCTAAGTCCGTGACAGTTGGTATCAGAGCTAAGGTTCGAAGCCACCATTGAAAGATGTCAAAAGAAGTTGCTGGGAATGTTGAGGGAATGGAGACCCGTAGGAGGGCTAGGAAAGCTAGCCGCTCGAGGGACATATTGTCAGCTTTAGAGGATTGTGTCGTCACTCTCGAGAATTCCGTGGGGGATATCAAGGAGAGGATTGATGATGTCGATGATAGGCTCCATGAGGGATTGCAGTCCATGCAGGAGCAGCTCAAAGTGTATGTGTTGGATAATAGTGTATGTGTTGGATAATGTGGAACAGTTGATTGGTAGAGATGATGCCATTGAGGCTATGGTGGCGGCCTTGAAAGGGGAGATTGTGGAGCTCAAGGGTGAACTCACAATCTACAAGGCTGCTTTGGGCAATGGTGGGTTAGCTGCTGTCACACCTCAGCCCAATATTGATGTTCCCAAGCCTAAGGAGTTCAAGAGAACAAGGTCCGCAAGAGATGTGGACAACTTTCTGTGGGGAATCAAGCAATACTTCAGTGCCAAAGGCATCACAGAGGATGTCACTAAGGTAACTACTGCTGTGATGTATTTATCTGACGTTGCTTTGTTGTGGTGGCGTCGTAGGTCCACTGATGTGAGACGTGGTGGGACCGAAATCGGAATTTGGGAGGAGTTTCGATGTGATTTCAAAGCACACTTTTACCCAGAGTATGCCGAGGAGTTTAGCGAACTTATGCTCCAAATCTCAGATATGGGGGAAAAAGAGGCATTCTTTTCCTTCATGGACGGATTAAAACCGTGGACGAAGCAAGAGTTGCAACGCCGAGGAGTTCAAGAACTCACCAAGGCTATGTCCGTAGCAGAATCGCTTGTTGAATTTGGTAGGAAGAAAGACAATGCCAATTCTTCTAAGCCTAGATTTAATCAAAAGGGTAATAGTGGGGGGAGATAAAGAAAGGCCCACTAGGAACGGCAACGGTAAGAAGCCTTGGGACAAGAGAAAGAGTGGGCCTATCAGTTGCTTTCATTGTGATGGTCCACATATGATCAAGGACTGCCCAAAGAAGGCTGCTCTCCCAGCTATGGAAGCAAAGGGGGAGTCCAATGTAGAGGATAACAATCTTGGTTCGATACTAGGGGGTGTCCAAGATAGAATGAGTCATGGTTTGATGTTTGTAGATATCATTGTGGCTGGCAGAAAATTGAATATGCTTGTTGACATAGGCGCTTCTGATTTGTTTATGTTCTAGGAGACTGCTTGTAAACTGGGCTTCAAGATAGATAATGAAGTGGGTCGGATAAAAACAGTGAACTCGAAAAGTGTTCCAATCAAGGGGGTTGCAAAGGGAGTGGATCTTCAGCTCGGCGAATGGTCCGGGAAGGTATCCATTAAGGTAATACCACTTGATGATTATGATTTTGTGGTTGGACTAAGTTTCCTTGATCAGGTTGATGTTCTTATTGCCCCTTTGAGCAATTACATGGTGATTTCGAACGCGAAACATCAATGCATGGTGAAAGTGACAAGGAAAAGAAGCTTTGAGGGAAAAACACTGTCAGCAATTCAGTTTGCTAAAGGAGTACGTAGAAATGAAGTCTCACATTTAGCCACCTTGAAGATCGAAGAGACCGCTGAGTCTGTTAGTGAGACCCTGAAAGAAGTGGGTCAATTGTTGCAATCATTTTGAGATGTAATGTCTGCTCAGTTGCCTAAGAGTTTGCCTCCCAAGAGGGAGGTGGACCACAAAATTGAGTTAGTGTCCAATGTGGTGCCGCCAGCAAGGGCTCCCTATCGTATGTCTCCACCAGAATTAGAAGATTTGCAGAAACAATTGAAAGAACTTTTGGATGCAGGATTCATTAGACCATCTAAATCCCCATACGGTGCGCTAGTGTTGTTTCAAAAGAAACATGATGGGTCATTGAGAATGTGCATTGATTATCGAGCTCTAAACAAGATCACTCTGAAGAATAGGTACCCTATTTCTCTTATTGTAGATTTGTTCGATCAGCTTGGTAGTGCAAGATGGTTAACCAAGTTAGATCTGAGATCGGGGTACCATCAAGTTCGGATAGACGAGGGGGATGAGCCAAAGACAGCTTGTGTGACACGGTATGGTTCGTATGAGTTCCTTGTGATGCCTTTCAGACTCAGGAATGCCTTAGCTACATTCTGCACCCTAATAAATAAGGTACTTCAACCTTTTCTTGATCGTTTTGTGGTTGTTTACCTTGATGATATTGTGGTGTATTGTAAATCTATTGAGGAGCACATGGGATACTTGAGGGAGGTGTTCCAAACTTTGAGGGAAAATGAGCTGTTCATCAAGCAGGAGAAGTGCTCATTTGCCCAACAAGAGGTGTCATTCCTAGGCCACATTGTGGGAGGTGGTAAGATTCGAATGGATAAAAGCAATGTTCGAGCCATTTTCGAGTGAGAGCCTCCAACCAAGGTAACGGAGTTGAGATCTTTCCTTGGGTTGGAAAATTACTATCGACGCTTTGTTGAAGGCTACTCTAGAATTACCACACCCTTGACGAACATGTTGAAAAAGGGGAAAGAATGGGATTGGAATCCGGAATGTGAGAAGGCTTTTAGTCAATTAAAGCAAGAAATGACGAGGGAACCCGTACTTGCCTTGCCGAATTTTTCGAAGCCTTACGAGGTATGCACGGATGCATCAGATTATGCTATTGGGGGAGTACTAATGCAAGATGAGCACCCAATTGCTTTCGAGAGTCGAAAGCTTAATGAGACAGAACGAAGATATACAGTCCAAGAGAAGGAGATGACTGCGGTAGTACACTGCTTGCGCACTTGGAGACATTATCTATTGGGTTCCAGGTTCGTGGTCTTTACCGATAATGTTGCCAATAGTTATTTTCTAACTTAGAAAAAGTTGTCTCCCAAGCAGGCTCGTTGACTGGTTTTACTAGCGGAGTTTGATTTCACAATGGAGTATAAACCAAGAAGTGGCTGATGCACTCAGTCGAAAGATGGAATTCGTAGCAATAAACCAACCTGATGGTTCTTTATTGGAAAGCATTCGAGAGGGATTGTCCCATGATCCCACAGCCAAAAATTTGATTGAGCTTGCCAAGGAGGGAAAAACAAGAAGATTTTGGCTTGATGAGGAGCTGTTATACACTCATGGACACCGCCTCTATGTGTCCTATTATAGGAAACTACGTAAGGAAGTCATGAAGGAGTGTCATGACTCGAAATGGGCGGGCCATCCAGGGATGCATCACACTTTTTCCCTTTTAGAGGATCATTATTACTGGCCTTACAAGGGTGTTGATCTGGAAACCTATGTGAAAACTTGTCTAGTGTGCCAACAAGACAAGGTCGAGTTAAAGACTCCAGCCGATTTGCTTCAACCCTTGCCAGTTCCGGAATGGCCATGGGAGAGTTTATCCATGGATTTTAGTATTGGTTTGCCTAAGTCTGACGGGTTTGCAAGTATTCTTCTTGTGGTGGACAGGTTTTCAAAGTATGCGACATTTATTCTGGCAACCAAGGAGTGCCTTGCTGAGGAAGCAACTCGGTTGTTCCTTAAACACTTGGTGAAATATTGGGGAGTGCCACTGTCTATTATCAGTGATCGAGATGAGCGATTTACGGGCCGGTTCTGGACGGAGTTGTTTAAGTCAATGGACTCAGATTTGAACTTCTCCACGAGCATGCATCCACAAACCATTGGGAAAACTGAACGAGTAAATGCATTATTGGAGACATATCTTCGACACTACGTGAGTGCCACACAAAGGGATTGGCCAAAGTTGTTGGACGTGGCCCAATTTTCATACAACTTGCAACGAAGTGGGGCCACGAATCAAAGTCCATTTGAAATAGTGACGGGTCAACAACCACTCACACACAACGCTGTTGTGACCCATTATACAGGACCAAACCCGGCAGCCTATCGATTCGCAAAAGATTGGCAAGAGAAAAATGACCTAGCTAGAGCTTGTTTACACAAGACAAGTAAACGTAACAAGAAGTGATCCGATCAGAACTGAAGGGATGTGCAATTTCAAGTGGCTGACTCAGTCCTTGCTAAAATACACTTGATTTTGCGATATACTGGCTTGCACAAGGGGCTTGTGCGAAGGTATGAGGGGCCGTTTAAAGTTGTGAAGAGAGTAGGTAAGGTGGCCTCCAAGCTGGAGTTGCCAGCAAAACTCAAAGTCCACCTGGTATTCCATGTAAGCATGCTTAAGCCATTTCATGGGGATCAAGAGGATCTGAATCGATGCAAGTCCGAACGAGCACCAATGGGGGTAAAGGTGTCGTACGATCGTAAAGTCGAAAACATTGAGGCAGATCGGGTAATTAGACAAAAGTACCACCTACCACGGCATGAATACTTAGTTCGATGGAAGGGACTTCCTGATAGTGAAGCAAGTTGGGAACCTGCCGAGGCATTGTGGCAGTTCCAAGGGAAGATTCACTAGTTCCATAGGGAGGATGCGACAAGGGCGTCGTTGGAACAAGTGGGGGAGAATGTCATGGGTTGCGCATGGGAGCACGCAACCATGACAAGCTTGTGCGATCCATCGTATTTAAGGGAGGTCATTTGGCCCAATCAAACTGGTCCGTTGCTTGGAGAGATTAAAAGCCCATCTTCAGAGCCCGATAAATATGGAAGATAATCTTTAAAGATATAAGAAGATCAGATTATGTAGTCTTAGAGTTTTGATTGTATACAACTTTTAATTGTAGCCATTGATGTACTTTAATTTACACCGTTAATTTTAGGGAGGCTCAACTATAAATAGAGACCTCTTTACTCATTGTAATTCATTCAGTTGTAAATAATAATTTTGAGAGTATTCACTCAAACTTTTCTCTCAAGTGTTCTTGCTTTTCTGTGGCTTTTGTTCATCTTTTAAAGTTCGTTCTTACTTCGTTCTTCTATTGTTCTTTGTGGGTGCCTTGAGGGAATTCTGTTGAATCCTTTATCGTGCGAGTTAGGCTGACTTAGGCGTTTTTGAGCAAAGAAAGTGCCTAAGGCTGCACGGATCGCGTGGGAAAACTCTAAGTCTGTGACACTAGTTTCATTGGTTGTATTAAGTTCGAAGATTGTGAGTTCATCTCACTGAGTTAGGCTCTACAAAAATAGAGAAATTAAACTACGTAAACAATTCCTTGTCTCCCATTTTTCTATTGTTTGTTGCAGTGTCATTAGAAGTGCTTACTTCCACTGTCACTTCAACTTATACTCTGTTTCTTGCATTTAACAACTAGTTCAGGTCAACAATTATTCCCACCTAACATAACTAGTAGAGATTTCTAATGTTGTTAATTACAAGCTATAAAAGGATCTTCAACCACCTGTTCCCCTGTGTTGGATTGTGGCAATGATTGCAGTCGTAAACCAACTAAAAATCTAACAAAGGCAAGTGCACCTATCAATTAATAGTATAGCTATAGTGAGCAAAGATATCATTCCCACGAGGACTAAAAGTACTAGTAATTATCGTCTTTCTTTTATATAACTGACAAATTGGAGTGATTGATTAAAACTAAAGTTAACTAAATTAATTAACTAAAGAACACAACAAAGAAAAATTCAAGAAAATAATCTATTAACAACTAAGAAGTGAAATAATACCTAGGAAAGAATTCACCTAGATTTCATCTATCATTATCGATCTAAATTACGCAATTTCTTCACTTAGTATCTTGATCTGTAGAAATCCCTAAATTATGCTAATATCTCTCTTCAAGACTAAGAGCAACTGACTCTAGATTGATTAATTGAAATTTCTTTTTAATTAAAAGCCCTATTATCGCATTAAGTCGATCTATGAGTTCCCCTATTATATTTGACTCTAATCTGGTAGATTTATGTTGTCCTATTTCTAGGATTGCATGTAACTCCACTCAATTATGGTAAATCTACTCTTAAACAGGGTTTATTCCTTCTAGCACATTAAACATGGATTAATAGTCTAGAAATATTAAACCAAGAATTAAACAAACATAATTGGGAACAAGATCTAAGTATTTATTGCGTAAAAATAGAAAACAAATAACAGAATCCATCCTAGGGTTCATTGTAACACCCCTTACCCGTATTCGATGCCAGAATAGGGTACGGGGCATTACTAGAACACATACACTTGTACACGTATTAAACTGAATTACAAAATTTCATCCGAATTAAAACATTTTAAATTATTAACCTGCTTTTATAATTCTTTACAATATATCCTTGAAATATTATTATATTCATAATAAATAGGGCCTACGAGACCCGATACTTACTCATGTAATTCAATGCTTCATTTCCATTTCATTCAATACACAATTTCTCATGTTCACAATTCAAATCAATTTCTCAATCCAAAATACATTTCAGTACCTCAATAATTCTTTTAATTCAAATCATATCATTAGAAACTTCCATTTTATTCACGTATAATTCAATATCGTTAAGTTCAATACTAATACGTATTCACCGTTTAACTCAACGTTTATCGATTATACCATTTATTAACACAATAATACAATTTTTACTATTGCAATGAAAACATCACTTGAGCTTAAATAACAACATCGAATCAATTCATCATCCTCTTTTTTGTCGTTTTACTCTTCAAGTATGAATTTAGTATTTCATTTCCTTTTCACACCCATTTCCTACAAATATCACACAAAACTATAACATCAAAACAATAATATATCAAATATAATTCACAATTTATATATAAAAATATTGCTATTATTTACACATAAGTTACCAACATGAGTTAATCCATAAACTATTCATGGTCTTACTTCATACCAAATCATATACCATATATATCATACATACAAACATACATACTATGAAACTTTTTTTTCCCATATGAGCTTAAACCATGATCAATAATATACAAATGTAATCATCATTACTATTTCCACGTTTGTCGATTTATAATCGATCATAGAACCAATTAAACACAATTCATTCATATACTTTATTGTCCTCCTCCTCCTCTCCATCCCACATCCTAGATGCATATAACACACTTAAATAGCATTATACATAATTTTATTATTCACTTATATTTAAATTCAAAGCTGTCTAGTCGAGTTATAGTCACTAAATTATTTTTAACTAGAGCTACAGAGTTCCAAATTAAGATCTGTTAATTTTCCCCAAAACTAGACTCACATATATTCTTACCATAGAACTTTAAGAATTTTTTGTTTAGCCAAATAATACATTTTATTCTTTAAAGTTTCCATGTTTCACTGCTTGATAGTTCCGACCACTCTTCACTAAAAACTATTTATCTCACTGTAAAGAATTCGGATAATATTCTTGTTTATTTCATTTGAAAATAGATTCATTAAGGATTCCAAATATATAAGGTTTATCTCCTAAATATTTGTGTACAATTTTTAATAATTTTCCAAATCTGAAACAGGGGATTCCAAAATCAATCTAAGCCTATCTCACTAAAATTTAAATATCTTAAATTTTATAATTCTTTTCCATACTCTATTTCTTTCATATGAAAATAAACTCAATAAGCTTGAATTTCATATTTTATTCAACATTTAATTAATTTTCCACTATTTTTGGTGATTTTCCAAAGTGATACCATTGCATGCTGTCCAAACAATTTTTATTGCTAATTTTATTCAATCATGTTTTCTTTGCATTAATTCTCACTTACACTCACATAACACTAAAGTATATTCATAATTAGCCATGCCTATAGCTATTCATCATCAATTATTTACAAATCTTCGTTTTAACACTTTTTCCATATCAACTTCACTCAAGTTTGACCACATATCGAGCATATTGCCCACCACATATTCACATTCATTTGCACTTAATCATTTTCCTGGTTGAACACTTAGGAATATTATTGGATACGTCAGAAGTTTACACATAAGTGTCACACTTGTAGCAAAATCTACTTCACATCATTTTTCACATAAAAGCTCGTTCTCGAGCTATTCACTTTCACGAGTCTGCTCACACAAGCTGTCAGTCTTTCGTTACTACTCAGTGCTGCTCACACAAGCTGTCAGGTATCTGCAACATATGCCGGTATACCCAGCCACTGGTAGAACTTAAGACTAGCACCCAAGTTCACATTAATCACAATTTCGCATCACGAGCCTACTCATACAAGCTGTCAGTCATTCGTTACTACTCAGTGCTGCTCA
This sequence comes from Gossypium hirsutum, assembly GCF_007990345.1. NCBI lineage: Eukaryota > Viridiplantae > Streptophyta > Magnoliopsida > Malvales > Malvaceae > Gossypium > Gossypium hirsutum. Next base: position 51,342,907 of record NC_053440.1, read on the forward strand.
CACAAGCTGTCAAGTATCCACAACATATGCCGGTATACCCAGCCACTGGTAGAACTTATGACCAGCACCCGGATCCACTTTATTCACAATTTCACATAGGTCTCTAATGACATGCTACTTGTATCACATTTTATTCCTAAGGTTCAACCGAGAAAATTTCTCACTTTTTCTCATTTTTCTTTTTATCAATCAATGTCAATTTTCTCGTCTTTCTCGATTTATAAAAACATATTTAGTTTATATAGTATTCACAATATTCAATCCATTCCAAAAAATACACTTTGGAAAAATTACATTTTTGCCCCTAAAGTTTTACAAAATTATGATTTTGCCCCTAGGCTCGTAAAATAATTTTTATCCAATTTCCTTACATTTTAGGCCTAGCTGAATCATTTTCATAACTACAGTAGTCCAAAATTTCCATTAATTCATACACTTACGTACAATTTACAACTTGTTATAAATTAGTCTTTTTAAGCAATTTCACTGAAAATCACTTAGTAAAAGTTATTTCTCTAATCATAAACATGTATAATCTACCATTAACCATCAAAATACACAAACTTATAACATGGGTCAAAACCTAGACCTTCATCATATCTCGAATAAATGGTAGAAATTGGTAGATCATGTTACAAGAATTTCAAAAACATGAAAATCATTAAAAACGGGGCAAGAACGGACTTACCATAGAGCTTGAAAGCCTGAACCAAACCCTAGCCATGGCTTCCATGACATATTCGGCCAGCCCCCATGAGAAGATGATGAGATTTTGGCCTATTTTGTCTTTTTAATTCATGTTAATTACCAAATTACCAAAATGCCCTTACCTTAAAAATATCATATTTCACCTATTTCATGTCCATTTTTTTCCATAACATAACCAATGGCCTAATTACCATTTAAGGACCTCCAATTTAAAATTTCATAACAATTAGACACTCCTAACATGTAGAACTCAACTTTTGCACTTTTTACAATTTAGTCCTTTTGGCTAAATTGAGTGCCCAAACGTCGAAATTTTTGAACGAAATTTTCACAAAATTGTTTTGTGAAATTTTATACCATAAAAATATAATAAAAATAAATTTTTTCTCGTCAAATTTGTGGTCTCGAAGCCACTGTTTCGACTAGGCCCAAAATTGGGCTGTTACATTCATCTCCCTAGGTATTTAGAAAATTAGTTCATAATCGAAAAATAAAATCATCTCAAATTTAGTATAACCTCAAGAAATAAAGAAACTCATATTAAAATTCAAAGAAATCAAAAGGAGATATTCAACCTTAATGGAAATCTACTTCAGAGTCAGATTCAATGGTGTTTTTCAAGTTGTTTTCTTTAGTATTCTATGACGACTCCCTTCCATATTCTTACCCTTGTCATATATAGGTCTTAGAATGCCCGAAAAAACATAAAAATTGTGTTTTTTCGCATGTTTGGAGTGCGATTTGTGAAATCCACACTGTCTAGCACATGGTCATGTGGTAGCTCGTGTGGCTCTTGAAACTTGCTTTGGTTTTTTTATTTTCATAGAAAAATGAATTTAAAGGATTAGGAGCATAAAATTCACCGTTTTACATTGAATAATCATCCAAAACTGTATTAAGAATGAGGCTAAAACATGTTACTTTTGGCATTTATCAGGCAACTATGCCTATTGAAAGGCTAGAATGAAGAAATATGTCAAGTCTACGGATGAAAAGTCTTAATGCTCTGTTTTACAGGATAACAACCCTCAATGGTCGAAATTGAAGCTAGAAGAGTCTCTAAATCTGAGTTGGAGTGGACTATTGATGATGAACATTTCACCGATGCTAACTCTAAAGCATTGTATGTCATTTTTTATGGAGATGACCAGCAAAAGTTCAAGAGGATCTCAAAGTGCACAGTTGCAAATGAGGTTTGGGACATTCTGCAGGCAACACAAGAAGGAACCAACACTATCAAGCAATTCAAAATACAGATGCAAACCAATAGATTTGAGACCCTGAGAATGCAAGATTCGGAGACCATAAGTCAATTCTATACAAAACTTCGTTATCTACTAAACCAGGTGTTTGCTCTAAAATATTATACAAGATATCAAGTTAGAGTGTGTTTGCTAAACCATTGAAAATATTCATTTCATTGAAAAAGAAAAATCTCAACCATTTAATTTTTTTAAATTTATTTGATAACCCTAATAAATTTTAACTTAAATAAAAATTTCAACAAAGATATAATAAATAGGAAGATAGTTACTAACTACTTTATGTTAAAGAAATTAAGTTTATTTAATTTAAAAAAAACTATATTGAAATTAAATTATCTCTTTACTTTTTTTTAAAAAAAGTATCCAAATTATTATATTTAATTTTTATTCAAAACTATCTAAAATGATATAAAATGTTATATTAATAGAATTAAAATTTTAAATTTCAAAAATCAAGATCTATTGTTACGAGACAATATAAGTATATTTGATATTTTTCTACTAAAAATAACAAATAGCTTTATAAAGTAATAAATAACACTTATAAAATTTTATATTAAGAATTCTATACTTAATTTTCAAATTTAGTCTTTCTATTTTTATTTTCAATAATTTTTATTTTTCTTCTTTTCAAATTTAAAATTATAAATTCAGTTATTATCACCATTAAAAGTTTTCTATACAATTCTCTAGTGTGACATTTTGAAATTTTTAAAAAAAAAATCATTTGTTAGTTATCTAACAAAAAAAAGACAAAAAAAATACTTTTTGAGATTTTTTTCTTAAAAACACTTATTCGAGCTGGTTACGATAATTTTTTCTATTTGGAATAGTATTCTTAAGAAAAATTTATATCAACATTTTGATTGAAATAGTTAACGATATTAACTATTTAGACTAACCAATGACATTACAAAAATAGAGTGATCAAATAATGTAAAAAAGTTAAAATATATAGATTAAATCTCAAGTTTCAACATAGTTTAGGTGGCAAAATTGAAATTGAAGTATTGTCCTATAATTTTATAATGTCAGCAACAAAAAAGCAATGCAACCTTAAAACAAATAAGAAGTCGCATGCTAATCCCTAAGACTTTTATGACATTCAAATTATATATAACCACGTAATATTTTAATAAAAAAAGCTATTGATATTAATTATCTAGACTAATTAATAACATTATAAATTATAATATCTAAATATATTAGAAATTAAATATCAAATTTTAACATGATAGAAAGACTAAAACTAAAACTTATCATTATATAAAGTTAAAAAAAGAAAAAGCAACGTTAACCTAAAAAGAAATGAAAAAAATCATGTGTTAAGACTCTATAATTCAATACAACCATTTAATATTTTAATTGAAAAGGTAATAATACTAAATATGTAGACTAATTAATAATACTAGAAGAAATAGAAATTAAATCGTAAATTTAGGGCCAGTTTCTTCATTACTTAAAAAAAAAAAAATACTTCTGACTCCAAAAGCACTTTTGAAAGAAAAGTTGTGAAGAACAAGCTACTTTTGGCTGAAATTTTTAGCTTTTCAGGAGTACTTTTGAAAAGGAGCTAAAAAGGAGAAGCTAAAAGTTTTAGTTTTTCCTCCCCTAAAAGCACTTTTAGTGTTTAATTATTTTTTCATCCTTCCAATAACATAGTATTTTTCTTTTTTTTCTTAGTACTTAATTACAAATGTGTTAAAATCATTAATTAAAAATAAAAAAATATTTTTTAAAATACTAATTACAAATATTTAATGGTTATATTTAAATATTTAAAATATAGTTTATATATTCTAATTAAATTTTATAAATAATTAATATTTATTGCTTAAAAATGTTTAAAATTTATATTTCATATGTTAAAATATTAACAACAAGTTATAATAATTTTTTTATATTCTTACTAAAATATAATAATATTAAATAATTTAAATATTATTTAAATGCATGTTTGTTACTTGATAATAATATGTCTAAAATAAATATTTTATTTCTCAAAAGTATTTTTTGACAGCAATGCTAAACACTCAAATTTTAAACTAAATTTTTCAAAAATACTTTTTCATAACACTTTTCAAAAATATTTTTCAAAAGTAACGAAGAACTAATCCTTAATCACAGAGAGGCCAAAATAAAATGTAACCATTTTTTTTCTAAAATATGAGAAAGAAAAGGAGGAATGTCTCGTGTCAACAAAGCCAGGTTTCTATATGGATTTGACGTGTCAACATGTAGCTTCATCCTTAGGCGGCTTTAATACGGCGATACTTAATTATTAAGTTTAGGTTAAAATATGTTTTTAAAAAAAAATAAGAATTAGTCCTTATATTTTTATTTTAGGGAATTTAATTTTTCTATTTTTAGAATTTAAAATTCAGGTTCGGCTGTTAATACTGCTATTTTTTTTATTAAATTTGTTGCTATGATATTTTTTTAAAAAAATAATCACTTGGTAGCATGTAATTAAAAAAATGCCTTTATAATTAACTTGAATTTAATAAAAAAAATTAAGAATGTTAACAGTTAGACCTAAATTTTAAAACTTGAAAAGTAAATGAACTAAATTCCTATTTAAAAAAAGTAGAAAAACTTATGTCACAGTTTAACCTTAAATTTATCAATTAATTTAACTAAGGTCAATTTGCTTAATAATAAAAACAAAATTGGATGTGATTTTAAGTTTTCTATTTAATAAAAACAAAAATTAGGATGATAGGTGTAATACTTTAATAAGTAAAATAGTAGTTTAATTATTTAGGAATTTAATGTAGCAATATATTTTGATATACTCCTGTTAATAACTTACAATATATCATTGGAAACAAATTTTCAAAGATTTTTAAACGTTACATAAATAAGATTTCAGAATGTATAGAATTACATACTTGGTTTATGTTCCACCAACCATGTTACTACAGCAGCTATAGTATTCTTTTTTCCAATATTTGGAAACCTTTAAATTGAAATATTTAAGTTAGATAGATAAAATAATAGTGATTAACTAGCATGAAAAGAAAATAATTGGGGTATTCACGTGTAAGTATTAGGTGGAAAAATAATTTCTTACGTATTAATTTGTTTTTTTTCTTACGTGTAAGATTGAAACTTAACGATGGACTTGTGATATTACTATTGCAGTAAGTATTTCAAAGAAGAAAAATAGGATGGCTCGTAAAAGGATACGTATTTAACAACACAAATATGAGACAAACAGTAAATCCACTTGGTTTCGTACTAGATACAACCAAAAATCGTCCATTCTCTTTCGTTTGCGAATCCTAAAAATGATAAAATAAAAGGAAAGGAAAAGTAAAGAAAAGCTCTATCATGAGACTATCTTCTAGTGCGCATAACATTCAAATATATAATGAATTTTTTTTGGTTTTTTATGTATTCAACCTTTAATTCAAGTAAGTCTCTAGCCAATTTTTTCTTTGATTTTTATGAAAATTGAATCATGTGAGCTTGATTTAGCTAGACCATGTACTAATTTGTAAAAATTTTAAAGTTTTAGAAAGAGAATTAGATGAAATTGGTGTCAATTTGTTAGAAATTAAGCTTAGATTAAGAAATGGACTAAATTGTGAAGCTTAGTTCTTAGTTTCGTACATTAGGGATCAAATTGAATAAAATGCAATTTTTTTGTGAAATATTAGTAGGGATAGGAAATAGGAGGTACCTAATGATTAATTATGAAATCAACTTTCAATTAGAAACTCTAGTAGAAAGTTATGTTTGTCTTATGTTTAGGGACTAAATTGAATATATTATAAATTATGTATGATAATGTAATTGATTTTGATTTGAATGGAATTTGATGGTATTATATGTTTTACGATTTTATTTAGCTAAGGTTGATATGGAACCTTCAAGAGGAAAAGGAAAATTGAAAGTCATCGACGAGTAGCTCAGAAATTCGGTTTGTATTCCTACCCACACTTAATATGTACATTGTCCTCAATGTACAAACAGATAGAAACAAAACAAGCAAAATATCATAAGGAAGAGAGAGAATTGAAACTGCCCTGAATTTGGATGAATTCGCCGGAATACTAAAAATCAAAATCGTAGGCGATTCTAAATGAAGTACATGTTTCCGAGCAAACTAATAAGAAAATAGAAAAAAATTAATAAGATAAAGATATTACAAACTAGAAAAAAACAATTGAAAAAGAATAATAAAAAATACATAATAAAATAAAATAAAATAAAATAAAAGATATAAATCTAGAAAATAAAAAATAAAAAAAGGGATTGGGATAGGAAGGAACAAATGAGTAAAAAGACAAAAGAAAAAAATAGCTTTAAAGAGGAAAAAAGCTCACACGGCCGTGTGGAATCACCCAGACCATTTGTGATAAAAAATAAGTAAAAATAAGCTCAGTATCCACATGACCTAGGACACACCCGAGTGTCCAGGCCATGTGTCCTACATAGCTGTGTGTCAGGTCGTGTGGGGTGTTCGTTCGTTTCTCCCAAGCCCGTGTGTCAGGTTGTGTTGGTCAGACATTCTATCACACGCCCGTGTGCCAGGCCGTGTGGGTCACACGGTCCTGTCTCTAAGCCGTGTAACTCTCTATGCCCGTTTGGGTTCAAAGAAAAATGAAAAAATTAGCTCCAGCTTTCACATGGCCTGTGACACGCCTGTGTGTCCAGACCGTGTGATGGATCACCCCAGTCCATGTGGATCCTTTTTGTAAAAAAATTTCTTTTTTTTTTCCAAATTTTTAATTTTTTTCAACTTTTCAATTTTTTTAAAAATAACACGAAATTAAAATGAGTAAATAAGTAAAATAAAAACACTCAGATTGCCTCCCGAGAAGCGCTTATTTAGAGTCTAAGATCGACTTCCCTTTTGAAGCTAATCAACAGTTAAGGCGGATCTTGGAGCCGAAGCTCCACTCTCTCGTTGTTAGTATTATCACTAAAATAAAGTTTGATACGAAGACTGCTTACCTTGAATGTGTTGTAATTCGGGTGTGTTACCTTAATGGTTCCATATGGAAATATGTTCTGTACCACAAATGGGTTTGACCCTATTTACTTAAGCTTCGAAGGGAACGTTTGTGGATCTGATTTGTCTAGCAGCACTTTGTCCTCAACTTTGAATTGGTTCATCCTCTTTACATGCACACTATGACGTTTCTTAGTTATTTCTTTAACCGTTCTTGGGTTCTCATCAACCTTTATTTTCCATTAATCTAATTCGTCAAGCTGCATCATTTGCTCTCTACTCGTCCCTTGATTTTTATCATCATGAGAAGGATACGGTTTAAACACGTATTCATTAGTGAATTCCTATAAAGAATGTCGAGCTGCATGATTACTAACATTAATAGAATAACAAGTATCATCTCGCTCACTAGGAACTCTAACAAAATCATGTGCTTGAAGAGTAACCTTTTCATCACCTACACTCAACACAAGTTCAACATTACCCAAATCAGTAACAATTCTAACAGTGGCTAAAAATGGTCGACCTAAGATCATCGGTACCTCAATATCCTTATGTATGCCCAATATAACAAAATCAACAGGGAGTATAAATTTATCGAACTTAACAAGTACATCTTCAATAATAAGCCTAGGAAACCTAATTGATCTGTCAACTAATTGAATATTCATCCTAGTGGGTTTTGGTTCCCCGAAACCAAGCTATTTGAATCTTTTATAAGGCATAACATTTATACTAGCCCCCAAATCAACCAAAGCTTTTTCAACATTTAAGCTACCAATAAGACAAGGAATAGTAAAACTCCCTGGATCATTAAGCTTGTTGGGTAGTTTGTTTTGGAGAATGACCCAGCAATCCTTATTGAGCTCCACAATTGACAAGCCGTCTAACTTCCTTTTATTTGTTAAAAAATCCTTTAAAAATGTTGCATATTTGGGCATCTATGAAAATGATTCAACAAAAGGTAAGTTAATATGCAATTTTTTAAAAGCTCAAGAAATTTACCATATTGTTTTTCTATACAGTTTTGCTTCAATGCTGTTAAATATGGAATTAATGGTTTGTATTCTCTAACCATAAGCTTATACTCTTTCTTGCTTTCCTCAATACCATTATTTTTCTCGACAACTTTTAAATTCAGCTTCTTTTTAGGATTGACTAACCCTTCCACACTTCGAACAATGATTGCTTGGACTTGCTCTTTTGGGTTAGTTTCAGTGTTACCAGGTAAGCTACCTTGTTGTCTTTTTGAAACCAATTTAGAAAGCTGTCCAATTTGATTTTCAAGTCCTTAAATTGATGCTTGCTGATTTTTTAAAGTTGTCCCAGTGTTCTAAAATCGAGTTTCGGACACTGAAATAGATTTAGCTAGAATCTCCTCAAGGTTCGATTTTTTTTCTTACTGATAAGGTTGCTGAAAACTCGGAAGGGGTTGTGGCCTTTGATTACCTTGACCACCCCAAGAAAAATTTGGATGATTCCTCCATCCTGGATTATAGTTATTACTATAGGGGTTATTTTGAGGTCTAGAATTATTACCCATAAAGTTCACTTGCTTATGCTTTATGTTAGAACTGAAGGGTAAACATTTTGGACTGATCATCTTAGCTCCAGTTGCATCACATTGCATTATCGGGTTCATCGTGTTATTACAACTCAAACAATCAATCCTTTTACTCAGTGTTTCCACTTGACTTGCCAACATAGTAATTGCATCTATGTTAAAAACACTAGTTGCTTTAATTAGTTTTGTTCTCATGACTTGCCATTAATAGTTATTTAGTGTCAGCTCCTCAATAAACTCTTGAGTTGTATTAGGTGTCTTATTATTCAATGTTTCGCCAGCTGCTGCATCAATTAATTTCCTAGTCGAAGTATTCAAACCGTTGTAAAAGGTTTAAACTTGTAACCACTAAGGTAACCCATGGTGAGGATACATTCTCAAAAGTTCTTTAAATCTCTCACATGCATCATATAATGTCTCCAACTCAATTTGAGAAAAAGAAGAGATGTCGTTTCTCAACTTAGTTGTTTTCATCGATGGGAAGCACTTCAATAAAAACTTCTCAGTCATTTGATCCCAAGTCATGATAGAATCCCGTGGAAGTGAATTCAAGCACTGTTTTGTCTTGCTCCTTAAAGAGAACGAGAATAACCTTATGCGTATGACATCATCAATAACACCATTGATCTTGAAAGTGTCACAAATCTCTAAAAATTTAGGTCATTCTTGCAACCCATCAAATTGAACATACTGCTGCACCATCTGAATTGTATTAAGCTTGATCTCAAAAATGTTTGCAGCAATAGTCAGTCTGGTGATACTCGATTCAGCCCTAATCAGATTAGGCTTAGCATAATCATACATAGTATGAGGAGTAAGAGGTGTAGGAGGCTGCTGATTATTTTGATTATCATCCGTCTCCACAGTAATATCCTTTTTCTCTTGATCGTCTATTAAATTTGTTGACTTTTCCTTGCTTCTCTAACTTCTCTCCAATTTTTGCGAGCAGTTTTCTCGATTTCAATATCAAACACTAAAAGAACCTGTTAGAATCAAACAAACGAAAAATAAAATAAAATTTAGAATATAAAAAATTAAATTAAAAACAAAAATATTAAAATAAAAATAAAAAATGGCTAAATTAATAGAAATGAAGTTTTCCTAATATTTTAGTCCCCAAAAACGATGCCAAAACTTGATATAGTCGTAAAACAACTTAAAATTCGACTAAGGCAAGTGCACCTATCAATTAATAGTATAGCTACGGTGAGCAAAGATATCATTCCTATGAAGACTAAAAGTAACTAATAAATTCGAGTGATTGATTAAAACTAAAATTAACTAAACTAATTAACTATGAATGCGACAAAAAACAAATCAGGAAAATAATCGAATAATAACCAAGAAGCGAAACAATACCCATGAAAGAATTCACCTAGATATCATCTGTCATTATCAATCTAAATTACACAATTTCTTCATTTAGTATCTTTATTTGTAAAAATCCCTAAATTATGCTAATATCTCTCTTCAAGAATAAAAACAACTGACTCTAGGTTGATTAATTGCAATTACTTTCTCATTAAAACTCATATTATCACATTAACTCGATTTACGGATTTCCTTATTAGATTTCACTTTAATCCTGTAGATTTATGTCGTCCTATTTCTAGGATTGCTTGCAACTCCGCTCAATTACGCTAGATCTACTCTTAAACAGGGTATATTCCTCCTCTGATTTAAGCACATCAAACATGGATCAATAGTTTAGAAATATTAAACCAAGAATTAAGCACACATAATTGAGAATAAGATCTAAGTCTTTATTGCATAAAATAAAAATCAAAAGACAGAATTTATCATAGGGTTCATCTTCCCTAGGTATTTAGAAAATTAGTTCATGCTTGAAAATAAAAACATCCAAAACACAATATAACCATAAGAAATAAAGAAACTCATGATAATCTCCAAAGAAATCAAAAGGGAGTATTCAATCTTGATGGAAATATACTTCAGAATCGATTTTAGTGGTGTTTTTCGAGTTTTTTTTTAGTATTCTATGACGGCGCTCTCCTATCTTCTTATTTTTTTTTCATATATAGGTATCAGAATGCCCGAAAAACCCTAAAATCTATAAAATCAACATGGCCTGACACATGGTCGTGTGGCAGCCCATGTGGCTCACACAGTCGTGTGGAATGGTCCAGCCCATGTGACTCTTGTAACTTGCTCTGATTTTTCGATTTTTGCCCGTTTTTCACTCCTTTTACTCTCAAATGCTCTCCTAAGTATAAAAACATGAAGTTAAAGAATTAGGAGCATAAAATTCACCATTAACACCGAATAATCACCCAAAAATGCATTAAGAATGAGATTAAAACATGTTTTTAACACCTATCAACCTTCTTAGCCAATCACTGGAAATCATTATGTCTCCCACTATAGAACCAATGGTTCCAACCTAACCAAACCAGGATTGGAACTCAAATATTTACTCGATAGTTCACAAAAATTCCCAAAATTCCTGGTGGAGTTCGCCAATTTTTTACTTTGTTCAATTATGTCCAAAAATTCCTCTAAATTTGAGTACTTAAAGATATCCAGGTGTGACATCCCAAGTTGCTTCATTGATTATCATGATAAAATTCTTCATCTAGACTTTATAGTGAGCAAAATTTGATGACCCAATGAGTAACTCTTCTCAAATGGTTGAACTATTTTCCTCCATCAATTCCATGGTTGTAAACCAAACACCAGATCTCTTTCAAGTGTGTCTGAAGTATGCTTTGATACCAATTGAAAGAGCTTTATGTTTGCACTTCTTCCAAGTTATTATTCTTATTGTAACGCCTTAAAAACCATTATGATGTATGGTACTATACCAAGAATATGCATAGTAGATTTCCCAAGTAAACAAAATGAGATATACCAATGATAGTAGAGAAGGGTATTGGATACTGGAGAAAGGTTGAAATAAGTGATATGTTGTGAGATATTAATCCAAGATATAGATTAAATTGTAAAGGTGTGAAAAATAAATGGGTCACATCCTAAATATTCGAAACTTGTAGGCTTAAATTAGAAAAATGGAAAAAGTAGAAGGACAAAAGTTTCAATTTTTAGCAAAAGTGAGAATGGCTCAAACATAAATATGAATCATTAATAGGGGCAAAAAAGTTATTTTCAAGTGAAGATATTTTGGAATAATTACCAAAATGCCCTTAGACATGTATATTGAATTTGAGCAATTGATTTTATTCGATGAAGATGGAATTAGTATGGTCCATTGGATTAAAGATAAGTATATTTATTATATTTCTTAAATTATGGAATTTCGACAACATATTAGCCATTAAATGTTGATGAATAATTAGATGAAATTATAGCCCTTTGATTGAAATTATGGTTGTAACACCCCAAACCCGGCCTAAACATTAGGGCCGAATCTGGTGATGTCACATTGTAACACCTCTTACCCGTATTCAACGCTGGAATAGGGTACGAGGCATTACCATAATAAATACACTTATAGACATATTAAACCGAGTTATAAAATTTTATTCAAATTAAAAACTTTCAAATTATTATCTTCGAGTCGCTAATTAGGGTATACGAGGCCCAATACATACCCATTCATATGCTCAATATATCCGTTAAATCAATCTAATATTGAAGAATCCACTTTATGTCAGAATCAATATTAATAACAATTATAAATCTTTTCATGTTAATTTCATATATCACTTACCGAACTTTGAATGTTAATTTACAAATATGTAATTCACTAACACATTCTGGTATACACAATGTTTAATTGATGAAACCATTTAATTGAGCTAAATTTCATGTTCATTCCAAATTTTCTTCTAAATCCATAAATGCTTCCACTTACCATTTAACTAATCAATTTCTCGAACCAAGCTATCACACAACAATAATACATCACTTGGGCTTCATGAATTCAATGGTCGATTCTTATCACTATCAAATCCATGTCATTCGAATACTTAAAGTTTATTCAAGCATATATTATTATGTTTCATATACCAAGCATATGTCAAAATTACGAATACGCAATCAATTCATTTGTCATTTATTTGACTAGCAAATTAACCTCAAAATTTATAACATTCCATTACTTAAGATATGCCATAAAACACTCCTTTAACATAAACTAGCACCATGACCGAATTTTCATTATGCTATTTATTACCCTTTTTTCGAATCACATAGCAAAATATTACAAATATGTATATATTTGAATACTATAATTATGCATCAACTTACCAACATGAATTAATTCATGAGTCACTCATGATATCACTTCATGCCAAATATACCAAACACATATGCTATGAAACTTTATTTTCTCTCATGAGCTTACCATGACCAGTAATGCACCAATATAAACATCACTCCTATTTCAATGTTTATTGATTATAATCAGGCATACAACCAATTATACATAATTCATTCATATACTTTATTATCCTCCTCCTCCTCTCCATCCCACATTCTTTATGTATATAACATGCTCAAATAGCATTATACATAATTTCACTATTCACTTATAATTAAATTTAGAGCTGTCTATTTGAGTCAGAGTCACTAAATCATTTTTATCCGGAGCTACAGAGCTCCAAATTAAGATCCATTAATTTTCCCCGAACTTGTACTCATATATCTTCTTACCATAAAATTTTCAAAATTTTTGACATGACCAATTAGTACAGTTTATTCTTTAAAGTCACCCCTGTTTCACTGCTCAACATCTCTTCACTAAAAATGAATTATCTCATTGTACAGAATTCAAATGATATTTTCGTTTGTTTCCTTTGAAAATAGACTCATTAAGGATTCTAATCATATAAATTATAGCTCATGATTATTTTTTTAAAATTTTTTAATTATTTTCCAAAGTCAAAATAGGGGATTCCGAAATCAATCCAACCCTACCTCACTAAAATTCAAATATCTCAAAATATATAACTCTTTTTCTTGCTCTATTTCTTTTATGCAAAAATAGACTAATTAAGCTTTCATTTAATATCTTATTCACTCTCTAATTCAATTTTCACCATTTTTGGTAATTTTTCAAAGTCACACAACTGTTGCTGTCTAAACTGTTTTGTGGTAAAATGTATTCTTTCATAATTTCACTTTTTCACTATCTCAATTCCATTGAATTTTTCACATCTTATTCCAATGTTTCATTTCAATTCATATACAATTCATTCAATTTATCACTATATTCAAAGCAATCAAATTTCTTATTTCCAATTTCAAGTCAATCTTCAATTCAATTCCACATATATATTCATCAGTCAATTACACTTAGTCAATTTCCCGATGAACACTTCGGAATAATAACAGATCCTCGGTGGAATCAGCACATAGCAACCACCTTACTAATCAATGATGTTCGGTTCACATAGTAGCCTGCACATAGTGCCACACATGTGACCATTACCATCTGATACACGTAGTAGCCTACACATAGTACCACACACGTGATCAAAACTATCTGGTACACATAGTAGTCTGCACATAGTACTACACATGCGACCTACCATTCCGGTACATGTAGTAGCCTGCATATAGTACTACACACGTGACCATCACTTTCACTTTTACATAGTGGCCTACACACAGTCCGTGCCACACATGTGATCATTTTTGTCACTTCATTCGTATCTCTTTCATTCCGAAGGTTCAACAGGGAATTTTCACTTTTTCTCACTTTTTTTTACTAATCAATGTCAATTTCTCATCTTTCTCGATTTATAATAATATATTTAGCTTATATAACATTCACATTATTCAATAAAGTCCAAAAATTATATTTTGGCAAAATTACATTTTTTCCCCTAAATTTTCACAAAATTATGATTTTGGCCTAGGCTCGGAAATTAAACTTTATTCCTTTTTCTTATGTTTTATAACATGCTGAACATTTTTCCCTTCTATAGCAACATCAAATTATTGCTCTAACATGCATTTATGAACAATAATAGTTTTTACCGATTATGCCGTTTCACTTGTTTTCACTGAAAATCGCTTAGCAAAAAATGTTTAACACAATTTCAAGCTTCATATTCTACCATAAAACATCAAAATAAACACATTTCACCTATGAGTATTTTTCCAAATATAAACCCTAGGTTAAATTATTGCTAGAATAAGCTAAATTAAGCTACCGAGACTTTAAAAACGTAAAGAACATTAAAAACGGGGCTTGGAATCACTTATTATGGAGCTTGGAAGCTTGAAAACCCAAACCATGGCTTCCCCCTTGCTATTTTAGTTCATCATGGAGAAGATGGACAAATTTTTGGCTATTTTGGCCTTTTTAATTCTTTTAATTACTAAATGACCAAAATGCCCCCAACTTAAAATATCCTATTTCACTTATCTCTTGTCCATTTTTGTCCAACAAGTTAATCAATGGTCTAATTACCATTTAAGGACCTCCAATTTAAAATTTCATAACAATTGGACACTTCTAACATGTAGAATTCAACTTTTGCACTTTTTACAATTTAGTCCTTTTGTCTAAATTGAGTGTCCAAACGTCGAAATTTTTGAACGAAATTTTTACGAAATAATTCTGTGAAATTATAGACCATAAAAATATAATAAAAAATAATTTTTTTCTCGTCAAATTTGTGGTCCCGAAACCACTATTCTGACTAGGCCTAAAATCGGGCTATTACAATGGTGATAGAATATTTTTATTATTTTATTATTTGAGATTTGATAAATATTAAAGAAAGTATGAAAAATTTTCTTCATACTTCCCATACATGAAACATCTCATGCATAGAGAAAGAAAGAAATTTTCATTTTTTATAATTCAACATATCTCCACCAAAAACCTTTGATTTTAAAGCAAATTTCTTAGGGTACGTTTGGTTCACTGTAATGAAATAGAACTGTAATTGAATAGAGCTGTAATGGAATAAAACTGTAATCAATAATTCCATTGTTTGGTTGAATGAAATGGAATAGAACTGTAATAGTATTCTTGTGTTTGGTTGAATGGAATGATGTTGTAATAGCATAAGAAAAAAAAACTAAAATGACTAGAATGCCGTAGCATAATTTTTTTTAGGTAGATGATTATTGTTATTGTTATTAAATTTTAATACGATTATTATTAAAGATAATTTAATAAAAATAATAAATAATTTAACCATATTTTAACATAATTATTATTAAATATAATTTAATAGAATTCTTAATATAATTATTATTATATGAATTAAAAAATCATAATATATAATACAATAAAAATAATACATAATCTACTTTATTATTTTTAAACTGCGATACATATTTAATATGCTAAAATATCATTAGTGAAACAAATAATTTAATTATTCTACAATAAAAAATAAAAATATTAGAAGTAATAAATAACTTGCGAATTATATTTCACATCCAAACATAATATTCATATATTAACAAAAAGTTACATGATTTCATTAGTTTATATGTCATAATCTATATGTTATAAAATTTTACAACATCAAAAAGTTACAACATTGTAATGACATTCTATCATGTCATTATACCATCCAATATATATATATATATATATATTATTTTTTAATATCTAATAATTATATATATGCATTTCTTTTATTATCATTATATTCTTTTTTTAGTGAATTTATAAATAAAAATATAAATAACTTTAGAACATATTTTTAATATTTACTTTAGTATCATGATTTAAATATTAAGGTATTTATGTATTTTTTTAAATAAATACTAAGTTTAAACACATGGTTATTAGCATAAATGATAGATGAAAGCCCAACACATATTTGACTTAATATTTTTATCAAAATACTTTCAGATTTTGCATAAAACCCTTGTTCAAAGCCTGCTATTGAAATAGAATAAAACTTCAGGTATATCGATTATATTTTGAACTGAAAATGACGGGGATGACTGAACCTTTGCGCACTACAAGCTCAATAATATAGGTTAAAAATTTAACTGAATTAACAAAATGAACAACCCTATTTGTATCAATTCTCAAGGGGTACAGTCCACGAGCCAATAGAAAACGAAGGAAAATCACTATACAACTGAACTGTCACTTTCTCACGTAAAATGCTCGCATTATTTTGATGGCGAAAGTAAGAAAAACAAGCATCTATCATGCCCAAAAAAGACGAGATAGCTTGTCCAGCAGCAGAGGGAATACTACGTCTCACAACACCATCAGTTGCCAAATCGGCCTCTTCTCCATGGCATTTTTTGTCGACTGCTGCCGTTACATTGTGCAGGACCATTCATTCTATCTTTTTTCATCTTGGCAAACAACGAATCCAGTGTACGAGGCCTTTGCTTTGTAACTACATTCCCTTCTTGTTGCTGTTGCGGCTGGTGCTGGCGTGGCTACAAAGATAAAAATTGCCACTTGACATCAATACAGAATTACTTGTGTAACATGCGATTCATTCAAATGCTTTGAATCATGTAACAAAGAATACCTTTGCTGCAAAACCTCCATTCTTAGCCTCCTCTGAACAGGTGGTACTCCAGTCCTACACCAAGAAAATGAAAACCATGAATGGATATCTGAAACAATAAAAAACAATAAGAGGGCAGGTCCAACAAGAGAATAGCTTTCACCCAACAAGTCCAGCAACCAGAATCAATACGGTGAAACTTGAGGAGCTTTTCATCAGAGGAAGAATGCAATTATTTCCAACAAGCAATAAAATAAGACAAATCAAACCATCTGCTTGCAAGTACTCATCAAATTTCCGGTAAGCTCAATCTGGGAATGTTGTGCTACCACTAAAAACACAGAAAACCCTCCAATGCAATAGCAGAACTGGGGGAAGTCACAAGGGTTGATTTCCCAGAATGTCAGACAAACAGCAAACTTCCATTTGAGTAACCTCCAAACCCCAACTTGTGAAGAAAATCAACACTCGTAAATGCCATGAAAATTGCATAATAGATGTCAATTTACATCCGAATAACTAGATAAAAACAACCAAGTCCCTTTCAAAATTCCTCCCAATCCGATATTATTCCTGCTTCACTTCTAGCTAGAGAATTTCAAGATGGCACCAGAGGCAGCAAACTGTTATCTTTTCCAAAAAGTATGCGTTTCAAGTCATGTATTACTGTGACCATCAATCCAAGGTTCTCAAACATAGCTAAAACCCAGTCACAAAATAGGCAATTAAGTGGCATCCTAGAAATGATTGGAAGAATGAAGAATCAATGCTAGACTCGGAAAGATTGAAGAGAGTTTTTAAAATTGGTACATTAAATTGATTCACAGCTAGGGTATGAAAAATCCTCTATTGTCACTGAATTTATTGCTTAAATTCTATGCATCTACCACATTTATTATTTGACCCATACACTACCCAGTTAAAAAATTAATACATTGTAATGTTGAAAAAAAAAACCCCAAAATACAAAATCAGAGCTAACAAAAACAAAGCACATAAATGTTTTGAATGAAGATTCAACCCAAGAAAATGAGACAAATTTGAAGAACAAAAACAAAAGCAAGACAAATCAGCCACTGCAAACTGCTAGTAAAACCACAAAAAAGAAGAAAAAGAAATTGCACAAACCTAGAATCAAAGGCGAAGAGAAAAATCAAAGAAAATACAAAAAAAAAAGTATAGAATAAAAGGAAATATAACCTGAAAATAGGCGCCGATAAAGTGAAGAAGCACTTGGACTTCGATCAGTCCAATAAGAGAGTGAGCGAAATAGTTGGGCCGGAGATTTGAGATGGTGGAGCCGGCGAAAGATGCGAAGATGAAAGTGAATAATCGGGAGCGGGTGGAGCCTTGACTTTGCTGGCAGTTTCTGTTTGCATAGTATGCTTTTGGATTGGGAGGGTAAAATAGGGTTGAAATGGAAATCAAAAAGAAGGAAAAAAATAAACTACCTGAAATATCTAGGTCTCCTCTGCAATCAATGGAAAAAAAGGGAAACGTAAAGATGGTTAGAAAAAAAGTTACAGAAGGAGAAGATAAAACTGAGGGCAAAAATTAGAAAATGGGAAAAGGAAAATCGGAACAGGAGGATGGAATAGCTAATCAGATCTGAAGGCAAGGAATGATTATTACAGCCTTTTCATGTAATAAGGCCTGAATGGATTCAGGCTGTAATGGTATTACAGCCAACCAAACGTTAGTTTGGTGGTGGGCTCACCGAATTGAGGGGGAATGCATTCCTATTCCCCCCAACCAAACATTTTGTTAGTGAAATCAAGTGTCTTACAATAATAAAAGTTTAGTTTTCATGTTAGAATTCATGAGTTCATGGATGAAGGAGAGGGAAAGTTAATAAAATGTGATACTAAGGTGACAAGAGAAATATGAGGAACTTGATCCTAGTGTTTTTAAGAATGGAAAGAAACTAACTAAGGATTGAAGGAAGGTAAGAAAAGGCATATGAAGCATATTCAAGCCATTTACCAAATACTCTTATGAAATTTTCTTACAATGATAGGTTTTGATGAAAATAAAGACATGAATTAATGAAATATTTTATTATCTTCTCTCTTAAAACCAAGCAACACTTTCAAGTTATGGGGAACTGAGACCGATTTGCAAGAATTGTTATATCTCCCACTGCAGCATCGAATATCTATACCACCACAAAGAATATGCTATTGATTAGTGTCAAAATAAATGGAAATAATATGAAGAAAAATCTCTATCTAATTCTAGCCAAGCACCTGGTTTTTGACATGATAAAGAAGCTTATTGTATGTTCCTACATTAGAACCAATGGGGAAAGGAATCAACTTATGGGGAACTACAAAAGGTAATAACGCTAATGCCTCCTAGAAGACATCATAAGAGAACCCTGTTACAGTGGACTCCTTGGTGTAAGGATCCTGTTCCACTTTCAAATATGCTTCAAAGCTAATTTTATCAGGGACCCCGATCCTTAACTTATTACCACCAACAGGTGTTGTCCAACCTCTGGGTATGTCTTTTGTGTTTCCTGGCCATATAGATGGTTTAAGTTCATATTTGGACATTGATTTCCCTTTTTTTAGCTTTGCCTATTTTCCTAATCAATCCATTCTCAAGGGTCCAATACCCAATAACTTTTTTCTTGTTATTTATCACGTTGATGATTTCAAAAGCTGAAGATCGCAACTATCCTTTAACCAAACTAAAATCTCCACTGAGGCCTTTAAGTTTGGTTTTTAGTAACCTGTTTAGGATCATTTTGCCTATTTTTGAGACTTTTATAACAGGAAACTGACTTGTATTTCTGTGATGATTTTCTCCATTACATTAGAGCTCTCCTATGGAATCATTTCAACAACCTTCCCTAGTGCCCAAATAGTATCATATGCCAAATACCCAAAAATGTTTAATTTGGTAGAACTAGAATGAATCTCACTTTTCCATTTCTTTTTAAAATTTTCAAGTCTTTTAGTGTTTAAGTTTGGCTTCCATGCAGCACATGCAACATCAAATTGCAGAACAAGCTGCCCGAGCCATGCATGTAGCAGCTGAAGCACATTGCTACTGTTGTATTTCATTTTGTCTTGTTACTTTAAGTGTTGTTTTGTAACTTAGTCAGATTTGAACTAAGTAGGTAACATACTTGATGTAATTAGGTGAAGCTTTAGTTGATAAATCAGCTTTGCAAAGTGTGCAACTCATGTTTAATAAGTTTTAATGTACTCAGTGGTAGTAGGTAATGTTTAGGTAACAATTTGCTTATTTCGACCAGCTTATGTCTGGTATATGTATTAGCATTTTGCCATCTTCAAGGTTTTTGAAAATTCATCAGAATTCTTCATCTAATGCTCTCTTAATTCTTTACTTTCTTTAGATTTTCAAGCCCGATTCTGTTTTTGTTTGCACAGCAAGTATCGATCCTTCAAGCTCAAGAAACTACTTGTTTCATTCATCTTTGTTCTTAGTTCCAACATTTAGACTGCGGTATGTGTGGCCTTATACCCAAAACACCTTGCATTGAACTAATGGCCTTAGCTCTCATGGGATCTAACAAAGTAGATAATCCATTAGTGATTGTTAGGAATAACTACTTTAGTTATTATTAGTTAATAAGTTAATAATTTCAGTTAGTTGGTTTATTTTGTATTAAATACATGACACTGGTTTGAGTAATGGAAGAGAGAAGAATTACTTTCTACTTCTTTATTGTTGAGTTTAACATAGTATCAAAAGAAAAGGTCTTCTTGGTGTAGAATTTTTTTTCCATGGCCACCGAAACCGTTCCAGAAGTTGTACCAATAGTTGACACATGTCGTCACTCCTCCAACACTGGGGAGTTTGTTCATTCGCAAGGATCTAGCAGTCTTTGCGCACTTATAGTTCATTACTTCTCCAAACACGACACTATCAAACTTGCTGAGCATAACTTTCTTTTGTAGAAGCATAAACTTTTGTTAATTCTTGAGGGTTATGGTCTTGAAGGGTTTGTATTAGGTACAGTTCTTTCTCCTCATCCTTTCGGTCTTGAAGGGTTTGTATTAGGTATAGTTCTTTCTCCTCATCCTATCATCATTGGATCTAAAGGTCAGCAACTTGAAAATCCAACTTTCCTTGTTCATAAGAAGCAAGTTTCTAGCTTCTTGGCTGTTGTCTATTGTGACAGATGATGTCTTGGTTCATCTTACAACTGCCAAGACAAGTTTTGATATATGGACAACCATTGAGAGAAGATTTAGTACAAAATCTACCATTAAAATCTCGATCATGCGTCATGCTCTATACTCGCTCAAGAAAGTGAATCTTTCTATTAAAGAGTATGTATCTATGGTAAAGCATCTTAGTGATAATTTGACTACTGCTGGGAGTTTTATCTCTGTGTAAGAACAAGTAAGTGTCATCTTGGCTGGTCTTTCACTCGAGTTTGAGTCTATTCAGGTGTTTGCCTTTGCAACTCCTATATCTCTTGACTTGTTAACTGAAATGTTACTTGATTGTGAAGCACAACAACTGGATCTATTAACAGAAGTTCCTTGCCAAGCAAATTTGACTTCTCGACAGCAAGACACTGACATTGGTTCGGAACAGCCTGTTGAGTCAAATCGATATTCTCAGAACCATAAACAAGGCTACAAAGGGCAAGGTCGTGGCTGGTCTCGTGGGAATGGTCGAGGTTGGTCTCGCTCCAGGCCACAGTGTCAGTTATATGGTAAGGTTGGAAATATGGTTCAGACCTGTTATCACAGGTTTGATGAAAACTTTTCTGGTGTTGGTTCAACTAACTCGATGACAGTCATCTACCATCAGCTACATGGCCAAGGTTGTTCTTCTTCTGTTCCTTCTTGTTCATCTATGTCTCATTGCTATGGGTCATTTCCTCAGAATTCGTCTAGTTAGCCGTCTCTTCGAGCTCCTGCATCTTATCCACTTGATCAAGTGTGGTATCTTGACTCTAGGGCAACAAATCACATCGCTCCTGAAGTGTCTAATCTTATGACTGCCTCGCCCTACAAAGATACAAGCCATGTCACTATGGGAAATGGTGAGTCTATCTCTATAGCTAATGTAGGGTCATCAACTTTCTTGGCTGGCTTTAGACTCCTGCGTCTTCAGAATGTTTTATATGTTCCTACAGTTTACAAGAATCTGATGTCTGTAGGTCAGTTTGTTAAAGATAATGGTGTCTATTTTGAATTTCACACGTTTCTATGTTTTGTTAAGGACATTCAGACAGGGATGACTCTGCTAGAGGGCCACATGTATGAGGGTTTATACAGGTTTCAATTTTTAAAATCTGCTCCCACCACAGTCAACTCTTTCCCGAAGCCTAGCTCACGTTTGCTGAACAGTGCTTAGCTTTCCTCCTCTTCTTTATGGCATAACAGGCTTGGCCATCCTTGCAATAACACCTTCGCTCATGTGTTGAAATCTTGTAGAGTTCTTTTCAAACAAAGTAATGTGCCTCGAATATGTACAGCTTGTTAGTTAGGCAAGGCTCACAAGCTCTTTTTTCCCTCTTCACATACAATGTATTCTTCTCCTTTTGAACTTGTGGTATCTGATGTATGGGGACATGCTCATACGCTTTTAAATGGTTTCTCTTATTATATTTCTTTTGTCGACATGTATAGTAGATACACTTGGATTTATTTTCTCAAAAATAAGTCTGAGGTGGTTCAGTGTTTTTTAAATTTTCATTAGATGGTTAAAGTACAATTTGGTCATTCTATTTAAATGCTGCAAACTGACTGGGGGAGAATATCGTGTCTTATCAAAGGATCTCTCTAGACTTGGTATACATCACAAGGTCACTTGTCCCTACACCTCAGAGTAGAATGGGGTTGCTGAAAGAAAGCACAGACAAATAGTTGATATGGGCCTGTCTCTTTTAGCTCAGTCTGCTATGCCTTTAAAATTCTGGTTTTATGCCTTTGCACATGCAGTCTACTTGACTAACAGACTACCTACTCCTGTTCTGCATCAAATTAGTCCTTATGAAGCACTTCACAAACTTAAACCTGAATATGGTCTGCTACGAGTGTTTGGTTGTGCTTGTTTTCCTTATTTGAGGCCATTCCAACGGCTTAAGTTACAATTTTGATTTCAAAGGTGTGTGTTTCTTGGCAATGCTCCTAATACAAAAGGTTATAGGTGTCTTGCTGAAGATGGTCGGGTTTTTTATCTCGACATGTTCGTTTTGATGAGACTCAGCTTCCATTTTATGATGGTTTCTGCTCACAATCTCAAGTTGGTTCTATAAGGGATCTTTATCAGCAGTTCGTGCTTCCTCTGGTTGTAGCTAATAATTCTTCAGGGCACACCTTCACACAGACAGTCACAAGGCCAGCCATGGTTTCTCTTATGGCACCTTCACCTGTACAATCTCCAAGTACCCACTCTCCTTCCAGTCTCTCTGCTGACTTTCCAGCAATAGATGATGTGCCTACATCTTGTGATCAGATTGAGTGTATTACAACAGCTCCTTCGAGTGTGAACATTCACTCTATGTAGACTCGTTCCAAAAATGGTATTTTTAAGCCCAAAGTCTTTACTTCTGTTCTGGCTGAGAAGGAGCCCATAAATATAACCGAAGCTTTTCAGAGTACTACTTGGGCAACAGCTGCACAAGCTGAATATAGTGCTTTGCTCGCTAATCATACTTGGGACCTTATGCCCTTACCTGAAGGTCGTCGTGCTGTTGGCTGTAAGTGGATCTTTAAGATTAAGAGACATGCAGATGGTTCAATTGCTCGATACAAGGGCGGACTAGTTGTTAAGGGCTACCTGCAAAAAGCTGGCATTGACTTCTAGGAAACTTTTAGCCCTATGGTTAAGCCAACTACAATCAGAGTGGTCATTGCATTGGCAGTGTCTTTAAACTGGCCACTGAGACAAGTTGACATTAATAACGCTTTTTAAAATGGGGATTTGGGTGAGGAAATTTACATGATGCAGCCACCAGGGTTCGAGCAACAAGGGCCAAATGGTGAGCTCCTAGTCTGTAAACTAAGGAAGGCTTTAGATGGTCTTAAACAAGCACCTCAGGCTTGGTTTCATAAGTTGAAAGAATTTCTGGTAACCACAAAGTTCGAAGTCTCCAAAGCTGATAATTCTCTCTTCATTCTTCGGTCAGGATCTCAATTGCTTTATGTTTTAGTCTATGTTGATGACATTATCGTCACTGGGAATAATTCTCAGGCTATAGACCAGTTTGTTATTCAGCTCAATGGTTAGTTTTCTTTGAAAGATCTAGGGAAGTCTAGCTATTTTCTTGGCATCGAAGTAAACTACACTTCAGAAGGTGTGTTCCTTACTCAGAAAAAATATATTCTTGATCTACTTAAAAGAGCCTCCATGGATAGATCGAATGGCTTGCCAACACCAATGGTCACCACATGTCGTCTGTCAGCTGATGTAGGAAGTCCTGTTGAGGATGAGCGTCACTACAGGAGCATTGTTGGTGCCTTCCAGTACGTGGTAATCACTAAACCCGACATTGCTTACTCCGTAAACAAGGTTTGCCAGTTCATGCATAAACCTTTGGACTTGCATTTCAAGGCTGTGAAAAGGATATTAAGGTATTTACAAGGGACACTGAACTATGGGTTGAGATTTACCCGAGCCTCAAAGTTTTTGCTTGAAGGATACTCCGATGCTAGTTGGGGGTCAGATGTTGATGATCACAGGTCAACCTCAGGCTTTTGTGTGTTTCTTGGAGGGAATCCAATTTCCTAAAGCTCAAGGAAACAAAAAGTAGTTTCTAGATCTATAGCAAAAGCAGAATACATGAGTGTTGCTCATATTACTATAGAAATGGTGTGGAGCTGGTCCTTATTGACTGAGTTATGTGTTCCAGTTCCAATAAGGCTTTGATATGGTGTGACAGCTCAACTGCGGTTACAGTAGCAGGGAATCCTGTTATGCACTCAAAGTTCAAGCATGTTGAGTTGGACCTGTTCTTTGTTAGAGAAAAGGTTGCAGATAGGGTGTTCCAAGTAGCACATGGACCTAGTTCAGACCAAATTGCGGATATATTGACAAAACCACTGTCAGTAGCAATGTTCACCAAGTTTTGGGATCAGCTACGTATTGTTGCCATGAATCAGAAGGTCTTTGATGAGAAGGAAAGTTGACAAGTACGAGGCATGTTAGGAATAACTACTTTAGTTATTGTTAGTTAGTAAGTTGTTAATAACTTCAGTTATTGGTTTATTTTGTATTAAATACATGACACTGGTTTGAGTAATGGAAGAGAGAAGAATTACTTTCTATTTATTTATTGTTGAATTTAACAGTGACGATCCATGCATATCCTTCACTAATCATGGTTGTTTTTTTTGCAAGCAAAAAGACTTTAGACCCTAAGGAAGAACTCATGTGCACCACAATCACCCTCGTCTGCATTGCCATTACCCTTTTGAGCGTTTTTAATATGCTCAATTTGCGAGAGTTTGGGTAGATGGAAAACCTAGAACTCACCCGAATGTCAAACTATTGAATTTCATCTGCTAGGTAGTGGATTAAACCACTTCCATATTCAGTGTCTTCGTACATGAGGATTACTTCGTGCCATTCGTATGTTTGAACGATGGCAGCGATGCCTTTATCTTGTGATCTATCATCTAGGGTGTTCGAACAAAGAAAGGGTTTTGGGTAGTAAAGAGTGAGGGACTTGTAGCTGAAAACGAAACAACGAGAAGTTGAGCCTTTTGGTTGACATCTATCAGAAATCTAGCTTGCATCATCTTTTAGGGGCCGATGATGGCATCATCTTCTTCATTATCAATCAACTCTAGAGCTGCAATTCATATGGATATAGATGATCAATAGAAGTTAAAAATAATTATACTTGAATTAAAAGTACATAGATAAAAATATCTTTTTATCTTACCTTTGATCAATTCCCATTATCCTGACCTTTCTTTTTTTGGTCCCACTTTTGTAACTCAACCCTTGTAATTAGAGGTAAGTTTTTTTTCTCATTGGTGATGAGCAAGTAGACAATCGAAGTATAGAGGTGCACATT
Organism: Gossypium hirsutum; assembly: GCF_007990345.1. Classification (NCBI taxonomy): domain Eukaryota; kingdom Viridiplantae; phylum Streptophyta; class Magnoliopsida; order Malvales; family Malvaceae; genus Gossypium; species Gossypium hirsutum. Next base: position 51,368,840 of record NC_053440.1, read on the forward strand.
TTCAGTTTTAATTGAATTAATTAATCAGATCGAATTAGTAAAATTATTGATTAGTCATAGAAATTAATTTAAGTGGAAATTGATTAATAATTTTCTTTTATTTCAGTTATCAATTAAATTGATTCGAAATTAGATAATTAATTAACCAAAATTAATAATATTATATATCTTTTATATTTATAAGTCCAAAACCAATATATTATATATAAACCCAATACAATATATAAACTAATTGGGTCAAAAGAAAAGTATTATGAAAAAAAATATTTCACAACACCTTTTCCTTTTTTTTTTCCATTTCATTCTCATTTCAATATCATCACAAATCACTCCCCGGTCATTATGTTTTTAATTTATTTTTTCTATCATGTTTTTGTTTTTTCTTTCTTTCTTTTGAACTTCTTTGAGTTAAAAATACAGAAAAAGATCATTGTGATTAGTTTTATTGTGATATTTTATCAATCAGGCATCAATTCAGTTCGGTTAAAGAGTTTTAAAAATTATTTTAATTCTATTAACGGTTAAGAAATTTAATATTTTAGTTAATTTATTTAATAATAATTCATTTGGGTATTAATCAAATTAACAATTTGAACACACTTACCGAAGACCAAGAAAGGTTGAAGGTGTTGAGTTGTTACTGATGTTTGAGTTTCCTAGTTCTATTCAAACTTATTTAAGTTATACAGGTGAAAGAGTAAGAATGAGGGAGCACAGTAAATAAAATTTCGTGATAGATTTTATTTAAAACATTAATTTTTAGATGAAATGAATTTTGTTTTGGTCTGTTTTTTAGTTTTTAAAAAACATATTTGGGTTTAATTTTATTGATTGGGTTTGAGTAATTTACTATAATTTATGTATAATTGAAAATATATTGATATTAATAAAAAAAATAAGTTTATCTTCTTTGCTTCTCAAATATTTTGTAAAGAAAAATAAAGAAATAAAAGGAAAATGAAAATGAAAATGAAAGTTAAAAGAAAGAATTAAATTACTTAAAAAGAAAAAAAAGTATAGAGATTAGATGTGAAATTTGACCTAAAATTTTTATTTGAAATGGTGATTTAATTTGGAAGTTAATAATTTAGTAACCGATGTTATAAATTGATAATGATAGTGATCATTTTGTAACAAATTAAATTTCGGTGATTACTATTTTTTTAATTCACCCACCTGTAAAAGCAGCAGCAAGAGCATCATCGTAGTTTCTATGGTGTAGAGACAATCTGGTCCTGAAGTTAGGATGAGCAGCATAGAAATCTGAGATTGCCATGGGAATGCATGCCTTTGCCACCGATCCAACTGGTGAATTCACATCAAGGATTACTCCAACATGCACCACCTTCTTCGTTTCTGCAATGCTTTCCATCATTCCACCACCACTCTCCGACTTCACCCCCACCCTAAAACAAACAACAAATAAACACAGAAACTGAAATAAATTTGACATGGGACTAGGCTGATGATTATTACTTTGTTCCTCCTCCTCCTCCCTTGGGGTCTGAGAAAACAGGAAGATAAAATCTAGTTTGTTGAATATAAATATATAAAAAATGCAAAACTCAAACAGGAAATTTCGTATAAAGTATTCTAAAGAAGATGAAATCTAGTTTGTTTGTTTTCCTTGTGCAACCAATAATATTGAGCAGTGAGCATGGACAAGAAATATATGTGTAGAAAAAACATAGTAATGATCGCCTCAACGAAGCGGTCAAGAGCATCCGATGGTTAAGAGTCTGGATTATATTTTCATTTGAAGGCTTTTAAGGTAAATTAAATTATTGAAAGAAACATAATAAGCTAACCAGGATTCCTCGCAGAAGGCGCGCGCGATATATATATAATATTGACTTCTTATGTTTAAAACTATCTAAATACGTTTTCAATGCAGAAGAGGATGATTGATTCAATCCAAAGTTTGTATATTTAATATATTATATAGTTTAATGAATACAAATTAATTGCCAATAAGGTTGAAACTCAGCATTAATAGCTTAAGGTACAGGTCAACTGTTAGCATCTCCACCAATTTAAGGTAAAACTACAGAAGTCCCTGTATTAGGAGTCAAATTACATTGTCATTTCTACTCAGAAAATTGACAAATTGATCTCTATATTAGATCAAAGAACAAATTATTCATTTCTATTAAAAACTATCTATTTGTAATGTTAAAAACTGATGTGCCCGACAAAATAATTGAACAATAACACATGGCGTGCAACATATATGTCAACATGACATACAAAGATCAATTATTAACACGTAAGAGATTAATTTGTCCATTGTTTGAGTTGAGGAGGCAAAATACAATGTAACTCCTACTATAAAGAACTCTATAATACTTTTACCCCCTTTAAACCAATTGGAATATACAACTAGTTTGACCATATTCAAAACAAATTAATAGTACTTAGAGATATCAAACTGGATGCTTATAATCTTTCCTATATTAGTTGTCGATGATTATCAAAATGTTAGGATTTTGTTGTACATCAAATTCAAACCCCTTTTCAAATTTAGAGGATTGAAATTAAAAAAAAACTGCACAAAGTAATTACCTTGACTTCGATTCATTTTGATTAAAAATAATAATAACCAAATGGGTAAATTACACCAAAAGTTACTTAAGTTTGATACAGTTGACAAAGCAATCACTTTGATTTCAATTCAGTCACTTAACTTTCAAAAAATGACAAATCAGTCCTACTAACCATTTTCCTTTATAGAAGTAATGAAAAAGTGACTTGGCACTTAACCTGCTCCTTGTTGTCATTTAATGGCCAGTCGGAGGGTCTTTACTTATCTCCTTCTCCTTGTCTTTCTTCTTCTTTTTCTTCTCATCTTTACTTTGCATCTACCCCTCTTAGCCACTCAAGGTACATACTTCTCTGGATTTGGTTTTTGGATGTTTCAACATCTTTCTTATTTATCTATTCTACCCATTTCTTTCTTTGGTTGCTTGTTAGTATAAAGGTTCCATTTTTATTTATCTTTCTTTGGGAAATTGAATATAGGTTTTTATTATTATCTTGGTTTGTAAAATAATCTGTAAATACTCCTCTAAGAACGAATAACAAGTTCTATTGTTCTTTTGGTTAATAGCATAATTATAGTTTAGATTTAAGGAAAATGATCAATATATTTCAGGAAGCATGTGCTTCTCTTTCATTTCCTTTAAATCATCTTCATAAAATTGTTCCTTTGTATTGGTCTAGCAGTAACTTCTTAATTTCTTTCTTCTTACAATTATTTGAGTTTGTAATGGCTTGTAATGGCTTGTCCTCTAGGTTGTAGGGGTTGTAATGATGATTGGAGAGTGGCTGAATCTAGTAGCAATAGAGCTTTTGCTCCTTGTAGTAGTATAGTGTGATTAATTGTGCAAGGTTACAATGTCGCATTAGGTTTAGCAAATGTTTCTAATGTCTAAATCCATTTATTATATGCATGCGTATGTCACCGACCTATATTAACCTTCTTCTTGGAAGTGAAATAGGTATAGGGAGTAAGAAAATACTAAAGGTATTGAAAAAACTTATGTTGATTTATCATTGAAACCTTTTATACTACCACTATTTTCCCTATTATTATATTTGCTTGAAATGTTAGTTTTCTCATTCAGTTGAATCAAACTAGTACAACTTTTTTAGGTCACATTGTCATTTGTTTTTCTTTCCTGTCAACATATGATGGTAGTGAAAGTACTTAGAATCAATTAGTTGAAGGGCACAAATTCATTCTTGCATTAAAGTTGGATCACTTTTATGTTTGAAACTTTGAACATCATGCTTCTAATATCAGAAGTTTTGTGCTAAACTTGCTTTTATGTGTAATGCCATTAGTTGTAATATACCAACCATCATGTTGTGTCTTTTAATAAATCCTATAGTTTGTTCATGTTTGGTTTTATTTTGTTCGTGCTTATTTATATTCAACATTCTTTTAGAGAATTTGTTAAAAAATTAGGAAGGACTTACATTCGAGTTTCAATTTGTGGCAAATGATTCTAAGTTGTAAGGTACATTTGAATCGATTGTTAGCAGAGGAAAAAAAGGTAAAGAAGGAAGAACTACATTTCAAAGCAAAGGTGAAGGATATGGAGCCAAACCATGAAGAAATGAAGACCAAAATAGTGGAGAAGGAAAAATCGAAGCATAAAGAGGATAAGGGGGAGAAACATCAAGAGAAGGATAAGGAAAAACATGAGGGTAGTGAACTTGGAGTAATGAAGAATAAAAAGGAGAAAAAAAAGAAGATGATGAGAGCACAGAGAAAAAAAGAAAAAAAGACGAGATGCAGATGAAAAAAGAAGAAAAACATGATGATAAATAGGTGGTAAAATAAAATGAAGAGAAAGAAGAGAAGAAGAATAAGAAAAGCATAAGGAGAACGATGTTGAGGGAGAAAAATATGAAGAAAAAGATAAGAAGAAAAAGAATGAGAAGGAAAAAGGTAAAGACCCAATCGATCCTTTTTCTTTTTACCCAAAACCAATCATCTTTTGTTTTCTTTTCTTTAAACCCGTTCAGATTTTAAACCCTTTGGTTCCTCATCCAACGCAACTAGTTAATTGGTCATGTCAGCTAATTAACTGGTCAGATCACCTATTCCGTTGGCCTGTAACGAAAAATGTTAGTAGTTGACTGATTTGTCACTTTTCGATAACGTTAGTGACTGATTTGTCATTTTTCGAAAGCTGAGTGACTAAATTGAAGTCAAGGTGACTATTTTATCAGCTGCATCAAAGTTGAGTGACTGTTGATATAATTTTCCCTAACCGAATCAACAACTTTTTCCAAGAAAATTTGAAATGATGGGGTATCTTCGACCATGAATGTCATCATGCGAGAATATTATAATAGAATATGCTCTTCTATGGCTAGTTTTTCTTTTCTTTTTTATTATGTTTAATTTGCACAAACTTACAATTGCAAAGGAACAAATATAGTTTGGCATCTTGCTGTAACCTAGGATAATGTTGCAAAAAGGATAAAAAGATATTTGAAGCTATGAACTTATACATATGATAAGTAAATTCAAAATCTTGTTCGTGGGTTCATCTTGGGCTCTTCGAATAGATCACGTAAGGTAGCTCTTGTCAAGTGGATTTCCTATTGTCAACCATTGCATAATGAAGGTCTTGGTTTGAGGAAATCAGTGGACCAAAACAAAGACTTTCTTCTTAAACTTGAATTTCAGCTTATTACCAAACCAAACGTTGTATGGGTTAAAGTTTTACGTAGTAAGTACAAGTTTGAATATGGAAGTCTAGCTTCCATTGACCGATCTTATAGTTCCTTTTTTTGGAGCTCTTTGTCGAAGTGTTGGGATATTCTGCGTGCTAATATCTATTGGATGGTAGGGGATGGTAGATTAGTTAAATTTTGGGAGGATAGTTGGGTTCCGGGCATGGGTCCTTTAATTAACCAATTTGCTATTCCAACATATCAGGAACGATCTAGTTGCGTGGCTGATTATATGGATTCAAGTGGAGGTTGGGCTTGGTTTCGCTTTGGTTCTTACATTGATCACCAAATGACTCTTAAAATTGCTTCGATGAATCCTCCTCCTACGATAAGTGCTAATTTGGATATATGTCTATGGCGTGGTACATCAAATGGTGTTTGTACGGTTGCTATAGCTTTTGAAAGGATGGTGAGTGATTCATGAGGACAGAAAGATGAATGTTGGTGAAGGGTTTGAAAAATCCAGGCTCCTCAACGAGTCAAACAGTTTCTTTGGGTGGCACTCCATGGTCGTTTGTCAACTAATACTGAGAGGTTGAGGAGAGGCCTTACAACTGTTGATGTATGCCAAAGTTGTTCATGTTTTCTAGAAACTCCTCTTCAAGCCTTAAGGAACTGTGTAGGCGCTAGGATGTTTGGAATCAAATTGTTCTTAACAAGGTTTAACACAGGTTTTTTCATGTTGACTTTACTCCTTGGTTATTTGGGGGAATTAGTAATCGATGGAACAGCATTAGGGACGGGACAATTTGGGAGAGTCAATTTTTGACAGCCTGCTATTTCATTTGGAAACAACAAAATTGATTCATTTTTTAAAATAAGGATTTAGATTCTAGAGGAGTGGTTCAGCATAGCTTGTGTATGGCCAAGTGGTATAACAACTTGGTTCATAACTCTCCATTATATTCTTCATCATTTTCTTTGTTTTATTTCTCAAAATATTAATTAATCTTCTACAAATTGGTACCAGAGCCAAGTTCGATCGAAATGAACAATTCTATTCCTCTTTCTTCCGCTCCCCAATTAACCAAAGAAAATTATGGCAAATGAAATATCCAAATAAAGGTTCTTCTTGGATTTCTAGAAGAATACGAGGTTGTTGAAAAATGTTATAATGAAGTTGAGGCTGAAAAGGAGGAATGATTAACACAAACTCAAAAAGAGAGTCTAGGGAAATCAAGGAAGAAAAATCAGCAAGCCTTATTTTGGATATATCAAGGAGATCAATCATATGAAGTGGCTTGGGAAAAAATCGCTTGTGCCACCTCGACAAAACAAGCATGAAAGATTTTACATAATTCATTCAAAGGAGATGAAAAGGTAAAAAGAGTTCGGTTGTAAACTCTTCGAGGGGAGTTTGAAAGATTGTAAAAAATAGAGTTGAAATATGTTTTTGATTACTGTTCACGGGTTTTGTCCATAGTCAACCAATTAAAAAGAAATGGTGAAACTATGGATGATATTCGTGTTGTTGAGAAAATCCTCCGTTCTTTGGATTCTAGATTTGACTACATTGTGGTAGCCATTGAAGAATCAAAGGACTTGAGTACCATGACCAATGATGAACTCACAGGCTCGTTGCAAGCCCACGAAGAAAGATTAAACAAGAAGAAGAAGGAAGTAGCTCTAGATCAAGCACTCCAGTCAAAGTTGTCTCTAAATGAGAAGAAGGGAGATTTTCAAAATAAAAAAGGGAGAGATCGTGGTCGTGGAAGAGGATGAAACTTTAGAGGAAGAGGCTCAAATGTTCGTGGAAGAGGTGAAGATGCAAGCACAGAGAATGGATGGAAAGAAACCAACCAAAATCAGAATTTTAGAGGTTCACAAAGAAGACGTAGATATGGAAATCAAAGAGGAAGAGGTCGTGGCTATTTTGAAAGTTATCATTGTCACAAACCTGGTCATTTGGTGAGTGAATGTTGGTACAAGAAAGAAGAGAAAGATGAAGCTAATATAGTCCAAAATGACCAAGAGGAAAAGCAAGAAACTTTGTTGCTCGTGTCTCATGGTGGAGAGATTGATGATGTCTGGTACATAGACAGTGGTGCTAGCAAGCATATGATAGGTAACAAATTTTTTTTTCTCGAAGTTATTTGAATCTGATTATAAAAAAGTAAAAGTAGGAGATGACAAAGCTTACAAAGTTAGTTGTGTTAGTGAGTTGGAGTTCAAAACAAAGCAAGGAAGGGTTGAGAAAATGTCTAAAGTTTATTTTGTTCCTGGTCTTAAAAATAATCTGCTTAGCGTTGGGCATCTCTTGAAGAAGGGGTATGATATTAATTTTCGTGACATGGCTTGTTACTTGTCAAGGAAAAATCAGGTTGTTGCTAGAGTTAGAGTAGCATCAAATAATCTTTTCTCTCTTACCCTTTAAAATCAGAAGATGTCTTGCTTTATTGGTGCTCATAAAGGAGTTTCAAAGTTGTGGCATGATAGATATGGACATTTGAACTATGGAAATTTGGAGATGCTTTCAAGGAAGATGATGGTCAGAATTTTACCAAAGATCGATCGGCTTGATGATGTTTGTGAAGCTTGTTAGCTTAGAAAGTAAAAAAAAAATTACTTTTTCTTTTCAATCCTTGTGGAAAGCAAGAAGACCATTGCAGCACTCGGATCTTTTTGGTCCAATGATAGTTTCATCTTTGGGAGGTAATCGTTACTTTATCTCTTTCATTGATGATTACTCAAGAAAATTATGAGTATATTGTGTCAAAGAAAAATTAGAGGCTTTTCAGATATTTAAAGTTTTCAAGGAAAAAATGGAGAACTTTACTGGGCTAAAAATTAACACCTTGCGGACAGGTCGTGGAGGTGAATATTTTTCAAAAGAATTTGAGAAATATTGCAGAGACACTGCATTCGGCATGAAATGACAGTCCACCATACACCTCAGCAAAATGGTGTGTGTGAAAGAAAGAGGTTATCAAGAAGATTTTGGGTTGAAGCTGTTTCTTGTGCAGTTAATCTTATCAACAGATCGCCTACAAGAAGTTTGGAGAATTGCACGCCACATGAGGCGTGGTATGGTACAAAGCCTAGTGTTCGTCATCTTAGAGTATTTAGGAGTGTTGCTTACTCTCATATTCCAGATGCAATGAGAAGCAAGTTGGATGACAAGTCAGAGAAATGCATTTTCATTGGCTATAGTGAAAGAAGTAAGGCATACAAGTTGTTCAATCCGGTGACAAAGAAGATTGTGATAAGCCGAGATGTTCGGTTTGATGAAAATTCCATGTTTGAAGGTATGGAAGTTGAAAAGGAGAATTTGCCAATTTTTCCTTTTGAACTAGAAAAAGAAGAAGAGGTAGTAATTGAGAATGCTGAAAATGATGCTCAAGCAGGAAATCCTCCTGCTTCCCCAAGTTCTTCATCAAATTCTTCTTCATCCAGCCCGATCTGAAAAATGATTTGCCTTTTTTGCAAGAGAAGATCCAATTTCTTTTGATGATGCATATCAAGAAGAAATATGGACGAAAGTCATGAAAGAAGAGATTTGCTCAATTGAAAACAATGCTACATGAGAGCTCATAGATTTGCCGCCGCACAAGAATTCTATTGGAGTCAAATGGTTGTACAAGACAAAGATGAATCCAAATGGCTCTATCAACAAGTACAAGGCAAGACTGGTTGCAAAAAGATACAAGCAAAAGGAAGGAGAAGATTTTACAGATGTATTTGCTCCAGTTTCAAGACTTGAGACAGTTCGGTTACTTATTTCTCTTGCTGCCCAAAACAATTGGAAAATGTTCCAAATAGACGTAAAATCTACGTTTTTGAATGGTGTTCTCAAAGAAGAAGTCTATGTTGATCAACTACCAGGGTTTGTCAAAAAATAAGAAGAAGAAAAAGTTTGCAAGTTGAAGAAAGCTTTGTACGGGTTGAAGCAATCACCCCGAGCTTAGTACAGCAGCATTGATTCTTATTTTCAGAAGTGTGGATTCCAGAAATGTCCATATGAGCATACTCTCTACATCAAAAGTAATTCTCAAGGAAGATTCATGGTTGTAAGTCTCTACGTTGATGATCTTATTTTCACGGGAAATGATGTGAAGATGTTGAAAGAATTTCAGCACTCAATGATGGTAGAATTTAAGATGAAAGATTTGGGAAAACTTCATCATTTTCTTGGTATTGAAGTTTATCAATCCGAGAAAGGAATTTTCATTTCACAAGAGAGCTACGCAAAGGAAGTTCTAAAAAGTTCAAGATGGAAAATGCTAATCCAGTCTCTACTCCATGCTTCAAAGTTCTGAAGTTATCTAAAGAGGGTGAAGGAAAGCTTGTCAATTCCACCATATTCAGAAGTTTGGTTGGGAAGTTGATGTATCTAACTTCGACAAGGCCTGACATCGTGTATGTTGTTAGCTTGGTGAGTAGATTCATGGAGAAACCTTACTCCAATCACTAGGAAGCTGGCAAGAGAATATTGAGATATGTGAAGGGAACCATTGATTATGGAATTTTCTATAAAGCTAATACATTAGTTGATCTCATTGGTTATACGGATAGTGATTTAGCAGGAAACATTGATGATAGCAGAAGCACTTCTGGTTATGTTTTTCACCTTGGTAGTGGTGCAATTTCATGGAGCTCAAAGAAACAATAAGTTGTGGCGCTTTCGACGAAAGAAGCTGAATATATTGCTGCATCTTATGCAGGATGTCAATTGATTTGGTTATGTGGAATTTTGGAGAGTCTTAAACAGAAGCAAAACAAGTCAACGATTTTATTTTGTGACAATAGTTCTACATTTCGGTCACAAAGGATCCAGTTCTTCATAGAATGACAAAACATATTAGCATTCGGTATCACTTCGTGAGGGAACTGGTGAATAATGGTGATGTTCAAGTTGAATATTACAAGACGGAAGATCATATGGCTGATATCTTCACAAAGCCGCTCAGTGGACAAGTCTTCAAGAAAAATGTTGAAAGGTTGGGAGTTCGAAGCAAGTTTAATTTAAGGGAGGCATTGTTGGCACATAATTATATTAATTTTGCACAAAATAAATTATGAAGAGTTAGAAATGTGAAGAGACTTGAAGATGAAGAGTTACACACATGCATGAATAGTCACAACTCCTATAGCATTTAAGTGATGTAGATGAATAGTCACTTACAACTCTTATATAAAGAGTTGTATGTGATGAAGCATTTGTAGAGTGTGAAATAAAAAGAAAAAGTTTATTAGAAATGGTGCATCTCTCTTCCATACAAAATTTATTTCTCTTCTCAATTATATTCTTCATCATTTTCTTTGTTTTATTTCTCCAAATATTAATTAATCTTCTACATGGTCAACCCCCTTATGGACTTGTAAAGATTAATACAGATGGAGCATTGACTAAATCAAGTTCTATAACTTCAGCTGGGGGTATTTTTCGAAATGATAAAGGTGAGTGGATATTGGGGTTCTTGCAGTATCAGCGTCGCTACAATTCTTCTATACGAACTATGGGCAATCTTCGATGAGCTGACTCTCGCTTGGGACCATGGGTTCAAGCATATTATTCTTGAAAATGATAGTAGAGAAGTGGTTGAACTGACAAATTGGGCAGAATTTTCTATCATCACTTGGTTTGGTAAGGGATATACAGCAGTTTTGCAAGAGAAAATGGGATGTATGGGTGGTTCATGCACTAGGACAGGAGAATAAAGCAGTGAATTAAAACTAAGCGTTTGATCGAATCGAGTGAAAAAATTTCGAGTTAATCAAGTTTACGAGTTTTATTTTATTATTTTAACTCAATTTGAATTATTTTTCGAATGGAATCGAGTGAAATAAAATTCGAATCAAGTTGAATCGAGTGAAATTGTTTGAGTTAAATTAAAAAAATTAAACATGTTAAATAATAATATTGTTGTATAATAAGTATAACTAATTCCATGTTAGAGCACATAAATTTGAAATTATATATATTTGAAAAAAATTTCAAAACAAAATAATAATAAAATAGGATATTTGAGTATGATAAATTTGAATCAGATCCTAAAATTATTATTTTAGAAAATTTTTAAAATTTTAACTTTTATATATATATTAGAATTTTTTAAAATTTTTTAAAAATATAAAATTTGAAATTTTTATAAATATTTTGAATTTTTAAATATTATTGTAATTTTTTATTGTAATTTTTGTTGTGAGAGAGATCAATTTGTTTATTTTCAAAGTTGACAGGGACCAAAAGGGTATTTACACTAATCTGTTATTCAAATTTTTTAATTTTTGAGATTCAACTCAACTAGAACTCGAAATTCAAATCAGGTTATTTGAGATGAATCGAATAATTTAAATAATTCAATTCGATTAATTTAAAATAAAAAATTAATTTTTTTATTTAAATCAAATTTTACTCACCCTTACAATTTAGAATTTCGCGATGGGTTTGGCCGGATTTATACCAGTTTGGTGCCCCTGCTCCAAAGGTGTTACAGCAGATTAACCAAAACGCTGAGTTTCATTCATTAGCTAGCTAATTTTGATTTTATTGCTCTCTTTGTCTGTTTCCAAAAAAAAAAAAAAAGAAATGCCCTAAGGCCTCCCTTACCTGCTTTTCTTTTTTTGACATGAGAAGTTATGGTTAAATTTCATCTTTAATCCCTATATTTCAATCAAATTTAAACTTTAATCTTTAAATTTTAATTTTGATATAATTTGCTACATAAAATTTTATAATGTCATTAATTAGCCTAAATATTTTATTCTAATTAAAATACTTATGTGAATTTTTAAAAATTATTAATACCATCAAAATTTTTTATTAAATTCAGTTCTATTAGAATATAATTTTTTTGTTACATAGATACGAAGGGAAAGATTAAATTTCAAATATACAAAAAGTACAAAAACTGAATATACTAGTTATACATCAGATAAGAATCATATGATCGAAAAGTTGAGAATTCATATTTAACCTTATCATAAAGGTAGCAACTTCAAGAATTAACTGAAACTTATGCGTCCTTGGAAATAATATCTCAACCCACACTTATATATTATCGACGTTGAAAAAGAAAATACTAGTAATAATTAGAGAAAAGAAGAAAAGCTTGTCCTACAATAATGGAAAAGAGAAAGTGTACGAGAAATTATGATGGGCATAGAATAGAAATTGCTTCATTTTAAGCAGTGAACCGACGGCAACGGGTTAAGACGCTGCACCCTCTAGTGTATGGATTAGCAACTTCACCAATGCCACAATTATAGTAGGATCGACCTGGTTGATTGCATGGAACAGCATTCATCCTTAAGGCGGCGTAGCTAATGTACTTTCTTGCGCTTAATTCTCTGCGGTGTATATCCAAATCGGTTTCTTCCAGGCACTTGCCGGAGTGACCATGACATATTTGGTCACTGGAGAGACGTCGGTCACGGACCTGGAGCTTGCTCCAGAACATGGATCGGCTCCAATTCTCGGTGGCATGGGAAGACGATGACAACGCCGATAAGGCTAGAAAGACGGTGAGGAGGGCAGAAGAAAGACGAAGATTCATCAGAGAAAAAAGGGGGGGGGGGTGAGGAAGTTATGCAAAGAAATAGGTTTGGGTTTTTGGTGACGAAGTTTTGGGGGATATACTGTTTTATTTTTGGAGAAGTGATTATGGGATAATATGGCTTTGGCTATGCTTTATGTATGTGTTTTTTAACTTGTTTTACGCATAACTGAACGTTCGTTCGGGGATGCACGTTTCTTGCTCCTACAAATTTGGCCTAAAGTAAGTACTATAATCAATTCTAGTACCTAAATTGAAGCCTCTCATGAAGATCTTTGATCGTACCTAATTTTAGAAGAATGGATTGGACTGAGAGACAGCAACAAATAGCTATATTGTCTGCCATCTAAATTATGGAACCCTCGCCAATATTTTTATGTTAATCTTATAAAATACCTCATCTAAATATGGACCGGAATTTATTATAAAATTCGTGTGTTGGCCTAATAGTTAGGGTGGTCACTGCTCCAGGTGTGATTGGGATTCGAGTCGTGCTAGTCGCGTTGTTGTTAGGGCTTTGCCCTTCTCTTATAATTCAAAAAAAAATTAATTCTTTATATAATTTCTATTAAAAATCATAAGAAATAGTGGGAAAATGTAGATTATTAATATAATCATATTGCCTTTTATTAACTTTCATTATGCCTTTAAATTAAGTTGGTGTGTTTACATCAAGTGACATTAAACTATATGCATGTGAAAACACATATTTAGAATATAGATATACGTTTAAAAATAACATATATTATAAATAATTCAAGTGCAAGGTTCAAAACTAATAATAATAACACATGATGAATGAAATTAAAATAAAAAATTAATTTAAATTGTGAAAAAATTAAATAGTTAAATACATCAAAGTGATGATATTAGATGTACTCTAAATATTTATCATGGTATTATCATTTTTCTTGAGTTGGTAACAAGTTGACTTGTACTTTCTGTGGAAGCTACTCGCTACATTACGAATGTAGTACATAAACCACCAAGGGGCACCAGAATGTCTAATTGTAGCAACAAGACCATTTCCTCTATCAAACATCAAGCAAATTGCGTCCTAGATAACAACATGATGCCGTGGGTTGGTTAAGAAAAACTCCTACAACTTCATACTTTCTTTTTCAACAACTGTGAACGCAATCGGCAGGACATTTCGATTCCCGTCCTGTGTAACCACGATTTGAAAGATTTGCTTGTACTTCCCATAAAGCCAAGTGTCATCAACTTGGAATATTGGCTTACAATGGAGGAACGCTCTTGATTGCATTCGTAAACCAACTAAAAATCAGACTAAGTCAAGTGCACCTATCAATTAATAGTATAGCTACGGTGAGCAAAGATATCGTTCCCACAAGAACTAAAAGTACTAGTAATTATCGTCTGTCTATTATTTAACCGATAAATTGGAGTGATTGATTAAAACTAAAATTAACTAAATTAATTTACTAAAGAACACGACAAAGTACAAATCAGGAAAATTGTCGAGTAAACAACCAAGAAGCGAAATAATACCCAGGAAAGAACTCACCTAGACTTCATCTGTCATTATCAATCTAAATTACACAGTTTCTTTGCTTACTATCTTGATCTGTAGAAATCCCTAAATTATGCTAATATCTCTATTCAAGACTAAGAGCAACTGACTCTAGGTTGATTAGTTGAAATTTATTTCTAATTAAAACCCCTATATCGCATTACCTCGATCTATGGATCCCCCTATTAAATTTGACTCTAATCAAGTAGATTTATGTCGTCCTATTTTTAGGATTTCATGCAACTCCACTCAACTATGCTAGATCTACTTTTAAACAGGGCCTATTCCTCCTCTAATTTAAGCATATAAACATGGATTAATAATCTAGAAATATCAAACCAAGAATTAAGCACACATAATTGAAAACAAGATCCTAGTATTTATTGCATAAAAAAATAGAAATCAAATAACATAATCCATCCTAGGGTTCATCTCCCTAGGTATTTGGAAAATTAGTTCATGACAGCAAATAAACACATCCTAAAGGCAGTATAACCACAAGAAACAAAGAAACTCATAATAAACTTAAAAGAAATCAAAAGGAGATCTTCAATCTTGATGGAAATCTGCTTCAGAGTCGACTTCAATGGTGTTTTTCGAGTTGTTTTCTTGAGTATTCTATGACAACTCACTCATCCCTTCTTACCTTTGTCATATATAGGTCTTAAAATGCTAAAAAAAACCTAAAAAAATGTATTTTCCCGCAAGTTTGGAGTGCGATTTGCGATTTTCACACGGTCTGGCACATGTTCGTGTGACAATCTGTGTGGCTCACACGGCCATGTGTCTAGTCCGTGTGGCTCCTGAAATTGCTTCGATTTTCCAATTTTTGCTTGTTTACCATTTTACATCGATTAATCATCCAAAAATGTATTAAGAATGAGATTAAAGCATGTTACTTTAGGCATTTATCAAATATCCCCACACTTAAGCGTTTGCTTATCCTCAAGCAAAATCCTCAACCCACAATCAAATTAACTTTTCTCAATTTGTCATTTTCATTAATAATGTTTCAAGATAATTCGGAAACAATCATACATTAGAAATTCAACCAAAAGGACAATAAAGATTCAAGCAGTCTAAGCCGAAATTTTTAAAGCACAAAAATATAGGTGTCTCCCCTATCCAAAAAATTACCTTAAATTCAAAATCAACAAGAATTGACATCCTCACTAAAAATCACTCAAAGCACTCAAAGTGTTTAAGGTTCAATTATTGTGCTCTCAACAGTCGAATGAGAAATGCTATTATCATAAGCTTGCTTGAAAATCAAATACCCACCATGATAAAATGAGATGACACACCAATCAAGAGGTCTTTAAAAGGTTGTAATGGGGCTTAGGTTAAGGGTATGGAAAGGGCTAGAAAAGTTGGTTACAATCAAGAGTCGAGTTGATAAGTTACCAAACTAGAAAAAAAATCATTTGCTGAATTAAAAGAATTCACATCAACAAGAAATAAATAATAAAAATGAGCTTTTCAACACAATATAAAACTAACTATTAAAGCTCAATCAATTTTTTTTCATTGTTTGTTTTTTTAGAACAAAATTCAACAATGCAAATGATGAAACATAGTTAGGCAACTAACCAAGTCAAATCTCGACAAAAAGGGAGTCAATAAAAGGGATAATTTACAACATAAATATGGGTTATGGGTTAACATTGATGGGTTAGAATAATAAAAAAACATGTTAGGATCAATGGGGTTCACTAAGGGTTAATACAACATGTAAGCTTATTAAAGGTAGGTGGGTTAAATACTAAGTGCCTCTATTATCTCAGTATATCAAATCAATAATGTGGTCTCGACATGTATAACCGAAGCAAGTTCTAGAGTAACCAATCAAGTTGACAGACAAAAATAAAATGAGTATGAAATAAAATATATGTTCTATAGGCTCAAAAGCTCACAAAAAATTATGATTTTGATGTCAAACTTGCAAATATAAAATTTCAAGATAATACTTCAATTCAGGGAGACAACCTAAAATATTTATTTCTTAAAAACAACTTATCATGCTTGACTCTCTCGTTTCTTAAATTATAAATCAACCAATACATAAAAATCCACAAATTAATCCAAAACAACGTCAATAAAAATTCCAAATAAAATTTTTGTCACTCTAATGGAGGGTATGAGAAAATTATTTAAACACAACAAATAATTCAGGGATTTTGTAACAAATATACAAACAACCTCCTCACACTTAATATGTACATTGTCTTCAATGTACAAACATATATAATCATAGAATAAGCACAATATCAAAAGAGAGAGAGAGAGAATTGAAACTACCCTGAATTTGGATAAAATCGCCAGAATAGGGAAAACTGGAATCGTCGACAAATCTAAATTAAGTGCATGTTTTTGAGCAAACTAATAAAAATATAAAAATATATAAAAGAAGATAAAGAGATTACAAACTCGAACAAAAACAATCATCGAAATAATAAAAATAACAACAAGGTTCAAAATAAAAATAAAGAAGTCTCACAAATAACATAAAAACAACTGAAAAGAAAAAGAAAAGTACAAAAAAAATTAAAAAATTAAATAAGAAAATGAAATTAGGTTAGTGATCGGCGTCATGAGAAGTGTCGGGATTGTGAGGCGCATGATCAAGATTAAAGATATGGAGATGCTGGCAAATCTTATGCAAATACACCTTAATGTTATCAAATCGATTAAAGCATCATTGTTCAAAGTGGTCAAACCACTCAAAGAGATCCTAGAGTGTAACAGTGGGAGCAAATATAGGGTGACTCGGCTGAGGAGAATGAGGTGGGTCTGCATGGTAAGGAGGATCATCGTCAGAGAACTCCTTATACTCATCTTGAGAGTCTGAATGAGACAATGTGTATCGACGGGGACCCACTCCATGCCGTCGCTCGATCATCCTCATGTGACTCATAATGGAAAATCCCTGCAGGATCATTTGTCTAACCAAGGTAAAAGAGGATGTCTACTTTAGAGTATCAAGGAGGCCAAAATACCTCGCTAGGCAAGTCACGTAAGGGCCCAAACATATAGGACCCTTCATGCTACGATCAGACTAGTGGCAAAAAGATAGTACAAGAAAATAAGCAACGTTGATACGGCGGTGCATCGTCATGATCCATAGGAAGTGAGCATCATATGTACCCACGACCCCGGTACTCTCTTTCCAACCGGTCAATGTGTGCACCAAAATGACATGAGTATAGCACAATGCCGAAGGTAGAGAAGTTGCCTTCGACTGGCTTGGGTTATATGGATTCGCAGTCGTAGCAATATCGATCCAACAGAGAGAAGGTGGCTGACAGATGTGGCGGTATAATGTGGGGAAATCCCATATAATGTGGGGAAATCCCTTGTACTCATGAACTCCTTGAAATAGAGTCTAAAGGGGGCTCTGAAGCATGGGACACTTAGATAATGCATTACACCCTCGAGTCTAAATGATACAATACGCGGCTCATCCCACTGCGATGTAACTTGTTGCAGAGAGAATGTCAAACAAAACTCCAGTGTGAGTTCTGAATAAGTAGGCTCGATGATGGTGAAAAATCGATCATATAGAGTTGTACCGATCAGTGCTTGCGCTCTATCAACTAAGTGGATCGCCTATAATGCCTCTCAATCTATGCAACGACCTAAACCTAATGGTCGCTCCTTCAGATGTTGATATTGGTCCTCATATGGACTCGAGAATGATTGGAGACAAGTATGTCTCGCTACTGGGGGAGGAACCAATGACGAGGTTGCACCCAGTGTCTTTTGCTTTTTCAAAGCGGGGACTGTAACCTTAGTCTTACCTCTAGTATTTGTTATTATGTACTTGAAATAACAGATAACCAACCAAGTAAATTAGCAGCTGTACAAAATAACAAAGACACAAATTAGATAACCAGAAGTGTCAGCATCAGCAAGAACTACTCTAGCGCATAGACAAATCAACATGCAAAATAGAACACATTGGTAACCAACCCAACTAATGATGAAAGCCATATCACGGAACTAATATTAAAATCTACTTCTAGTACATAAAGGAGAACAATTACTAAGTAGAATAAAACAGAAAAAACCATAATAACAATATTGCAACAAATACCATAATAATGAAATTATCCTACTGACAAGAATAATAATCAAGAGTAAGAGAAACAAAGCTATACTACACTAATGATAATAAAAGTAGACCGAATGAAAACTAATAATAATAAAATTATAAAAATAACAAGAATAAAAATAAGAAAACAAATTCTAATAAAAACAACTAATATAAAAAATAAAATAAAATAAAATATATACAAAAGGGAGACACAAACGATGTTGGTGGTCAACAGATATAGAGGTGCACATTGTGGTGATTCAGTTTACGGTGGAAAGAAAGAAAGGTTTGTTGTTGAGGACTGGTGGACGGACAGAGGTGGCTTAGGAAAGTGGATGGTTTCGTTGGCAGTTTGAAGTGGAGTGCAAATGTGAGAGATGGAAAGGAAGGGGGTAAAAGGATACAACCAAATATGCGCGAGGACGGGGGAAAGGTATGATGTACGGTGGCAGTGGTCGTGGGTGTTTCCACGGTTAGGGTTAGAGCTTGGTGGAGGCATATCAAAGGGTAAAGGAGACTAAATGGTGGTTAGGGTGTTGGTTTAGGGAGAATATTGTGAATAGAAAAGAAAGGGTAAAAGTGAAAAAATTAAGGTTTTTTTGTTTGAAATGAGGGGTACAATCGTGTGAAGGCTCGTGTTGGGCCACACGATCGTGCCACACACCTGTGTGTATTCAAAATTTGAAAAAAAAAATTATGCCTAGTAACCACACGTTCTAGGACATGCCCGTGTGTCACACACGGCTGTGTTCCAGGCCGTGTGTGATCACCCTTCGTTTCTCCTACGCCTATGTGTGAGGTCGTGTACGGAACACGGTCTCACACATGCCTGTGTAACGAGTCGTGTGTCTCACACGACTGTGTCTCTAGCCTGTGTGTAACTCACTGTATTGAAATAAAATTGAAAAAAAATCACTCCAGAATTCACATGGTTTGAGACATGTCCATGTGGTTAGGCCGTGTGGCCCATATGACTGTGTCTCTAAGCTATGTGGATCACCCCAGGTCGTGTGACCCTTTGTTTTTTTCAAATTTTTTTAAGTAATAAATATAAAAATGAATGTAATTTTTTAAGGTTTTTTTTCAATTTTTTTAAGAACGTAAAATAAATAAATAACAAAAAAACACTTGGGTTGTCTCCCGAGAAGCGCTTATTTAGAGTCTAAGTTTGACTTCCCTTTTTAAGCTTACGGGTAAGGCAGATCTTGGAGCCGAAGCTCCTCTCTCTTGTTATCAGTTTTACCACCAAAATAAGGTTTGAGAGACAAGTATTGTTTACCTTGAATGTGCCGAATTCAGAATGTGTTACCTCAATTGTACCGTATGGAAAAATAGTTTTTACCAAACATGGGCTAGACCCTCTTGACTTAAATTCTGGAGGAAAAATTCGTGGATTGATTTGTCTAACAGTACTTTGTCCCCAACTTTGAATTGGTTCATTCTCTTCACATGCACATCATGGCGTCGCTTTGTTTCTTCCTTGTGTTTTCTTGATTTCTCATCAACCTTTGTTCGCCATTCATCTAGTTCATCGTGTTGCACCATTCGTTATTCACTTGTCCCTCAAGGTCTATCCTTTTGAATAAAATGTGGCTCTAACATGTTTTCATAAGGGATTTCCTGAAAGGAACATTGAGCCACATGATTACTAACATTAATAGAACAATTAGTATCATCTCGTTTACTAGGGACTCTCACAAAATCATGTGCTTGAAGAGTAATCTTTTCATCACCTACACGAAGCACAAGTTCACCAATACCAACATCAATAACGGTTCTAGTAGTGGCTAAAAAGGGTCGACCTAAGGTCATAGGTACCTTAATATCCTCATCCATGTCCAATACAACAAAATCAACAGGGAATATAAATTTATCGACTTTCATAAATGCATCCTCAATAATACCCCTAGGATATCTAATTGATCTACTCACTAATTGAATACTCATCCTAGTGGGTTTGAGTTCCCCAAGGCCAAGTTGTTTGAATATATTATAAAGAATGACATTTATACTAACCCCAAATCAGTCAAAACTTTTTCAATATTTAAACTACTAATGAGACAATGAATATTAAAATTCCATGGATCTTTAAATTTATGGGGTAGTTTGTTTTGGAAAATGGCCGAACAAACTACATTGAGCTCCACAATTGACAAGTCATCTAACTTCCTTTTGCTTGTTAATAGCTTCTTTAAGAATTTTACATAATTTTGTTTGTTAACAGCTTCTTTAAAAATTTTACATACTTTGACATCTACAAAAGGGCTTCAACAAAAGGTAAGTTAATATGCAATTTTTATAAAAGTTTGAAAATTTTACCATATTGTTCGTTTATGCGGTCTTTCTTCAATCTGTCGAATATGGAACTTGTGGTTTGTCTTTTCCAGCTTGACTAACCCTTCCACGTTTCAAACAATGATTGTGTGGATTTGCTCCTTTGGGTTAGTTTTAGTGTTGCTAGGTAAGCTACCTTGTAGTCTTTCCGAAAAAAGTTTGGCAAGCTATCCAATTTGATTTTCAAGCCCATGAATCGATGCTTGCTAATTTTTCAGTGTTGTTTCATTGTTTTGAAATCAAGTTTCTAACATTGAAATAAATTTAACTCACATGTCCTCAATGTTCGGTCTCTTCTCTTGTTGGTAAGCCTATTGAAAACCCAAAGGGGGTTGTGACATTTGATTATCTTGACCACCCCAAGAGAAATTTGAATCTTTCCTCCAACCTGCATTATAACTATTGCTATAGGGGTTATTCTAAGATATTGAATTATTACCTATAAAGTCGACTTGTTCATGCTCCATGTTAGACTTGAAGGGTGAATATGCTGAATTAATCATTCCCACTCCATTCACATCATACTGCATCATCAGATTCGCCTATTTAGAAAAATTCAAACTATCAATTTTCTTACCAAGAGCTTCAACCTAATTTGCTAACATAAAAATTGCACTGATATAAAAAAATTCGGCTACTTTGATAGGTTTTACTCTCGTAACTTGCCACTGATAATTATTTAATGTCACCTCCTCAATAAATTCTTGAGTTGCCTCAGGTGTTTTGTTATTCAATGTTCTGCTAGCTACTGTATCAATCATCTATCTAGTTGAGGGATTCAAACCATTTTAAAAATTTTGAACTTGAAGCTATAAAAGTAGTCCATAATGAGGGCACATTTTTAACAAATCTTTAAATCTCTCACATGTATCATAAAGAGTATCAATATCAAATTGAACAAAAGAATATATGTCATTCCTCAACTTAGCTATTTTAGCTGGTGGAAAATATTTCAATAGAAATTTTTTAGTCATTTGCGCCCAAGTCGTGATAGAATCTCGTAGCAATGAATTTAACCATTATTTTGCCTTGCTCCTCAAAGAAAATGGGAACAACCGTAAGCGTATGGCATTATTAGAAATGTCATTAATCTTGAATGTGTCGCAAACCTCTAGAAAGTTAGTCAAATGAGCATTCGGATCTTCATCTTACAACCCATCAAACTGAATATACTGCTGTACCATCTGAATTGTGTTCAACTTCAGCTCAAAATTGTTTGCAACAATAGTTGGTCTCACAATACACGATTCAGCCCCAATTAGAGTAGGTTTAGCATAATCATACATAGTATGAGGAGCAGGAGCTGTAAGAAGCTATTGATTATTTTGATTATCACCCATCTCCACAATAATATGCTTTTCCTCTTGATCGTCTACTTTATTCTGTTGATTTTGCCTTGCTTTTCTAACCTCTCTACGATTTTTACGAGTATTCTTTTCAACTACACTATAAAAAATTAACGGTTTCAATGGGTTTCATCTAGTTAGAAACCAAAAGAACTTGTCAGAATGAAACAAACGAAAAAATTAGAACGTAAAAATTAAATTAAAAACAAAAATATTAAAATAAAAATGGCAAAATTAATAGAAATAAAGTTTTCCTAATATTTTAGTCCCTAACAACGGCGCAAAAAACTTGATTGCAGTCATAAACCAACTAAAAATCTAACTAAGGCAAGTGCACCAATCAATTAATAGTATAGCTACGGTGAGCAAAAATATCATTCCCACAAGGACAAAAATACTAGTAACTACTGTCTTTCTATCATTTAACCGAAAAAATTGGAGTGATTGATTAAAACTAAAATTAACTAAATTAATTTACTAACGAACACAACAAAGAACAAATTAGGAAAATAATCGAGTAAACAACCAAGAAGCAAAACAATACCTAGGCAAGAATTCACCTAGACTTCATCTGTCATTACTAATCTAAATCATGCAATTTCTTCACTTAGCATCTTGATCCGTAGAAATCCTTAAATTATGCTAATATCTCTCTTCAAGACTAAGAGCAATTGACTCTAGGTTTATTAGTTGAAATTTATTTCTAATTAAAACCCCTATTATCTCATTAACTTGATTTATGGATTCCCTTATTATATTTGACTCTAATCCGATAGATTTATGTCGTCCTATTTCTAAGATTTCATGCAACTCCACTCAATTATGTTAGATCTACTTTTAAACAAGGTCTATTACTCCTCTGATTTAAGCACATCAAACATAGATTAATAATCTAGAAATATCAAACCAAGAATTAAGCATAAATAATTGAGAACAAGATCCAAGTATTTATTGCGTAAAAAATAGAAAATCAAATAACAGAATCCATCCTAGGGTTTATCTCCCTAGGTACTTGGAAAATTAGTTCATGGTAGCAAATAAAAACATCCCAAAAGCAGTATAACCATAAGAAGCAAAGAAACTCATAATAAACTTCAAAGAAATCAAAAGGAGATCTTTAATCTTGATGGAAATCTGTTTCAGAGTCGGCCTCAATGGTGTTTTTCGAGTTGTTTTCTTGAGTATTCTATGACGGCTCACTCCTTTATTGTTAACTTTGTCATATATAGGTCTTAAAATGCTCGAAGAACCTAAAAAAATGTGTTTTTCCGCAGGTTTGGAGTGCAATTCGCGATTTCCACACGGTCTGACACATGGTCGTGTGGCGATCGGTGTGGCTCCTAAAACTGGATCTGATTTTCTGATTTTCACTTGTTTTTCATTCCTTTTGCTTCCAAATGCTCTCCTAAGTATAAAAACATGAATTTAGAGGATTAGGAGCATAAAATTCACCATTTTACATTGATTAATCATCAAAAAAGCATTAAAAATGAGATCGAAACATGTTACTTTAGGCATTTATCAGTTTTGAGACAAGTCGGGAATGTCCAAAAAATACGGTAGAATATCTCTACACTTGGAATGGGCTCATTTTCTTGATCGTATGCATCAAGCGTTTGCATTCTTACAACCATTCCTGGCACATACTCTTGCATTGTTGCTGCCCAATATTGTAACTCACTGTATAAGTCATCCCAGTCGCCGTACAGGTCCCTCATCGCTATTTGTTTCACATTCCACGCTTTTGGATATGATACTTTATAACCATATTAATTTTGCATTTCTGTCACCAAGGAAGTTAATGGAATTGTTAGAGATTGTGTTACCCCAATCCCGTCACTTGTCAAAGAAATAAAATACAAAAGCAAAATAAGGGGATCTATGGGTGCGAAGGTCCAAGGGCCGAAGATCCGTATAGAACTATACTTTTTTTATTTGAATTTGATTACAATAGAGTTTTTCAACCCTTAAATAGATGTAGTCGAAACTCCTCTTGTGTCATTCGTTTTTTAACATTAGTGAATCTCTCTTTCTCTGTTCGTGGTTTTTTCCAAAAGGGTTTTTCACGTAAAATCTCTGTGTTCTTATTTTCTTTTTCTTATTTTTTTGCAATCGCTCTACCGCTATTATCAAAGTTTATTATAACAGGAATAGTAGGTTTCGCCTCAACCAATGACTTGATACATCTACTTGGGGGTGAGCAAAACTCGATTCGATTCGATTCGAGAAAATCGAAAAAAAATTCAATTTTCGAGTTAATCGAATCAAGTTATTTGAATTATTCGAGTCAACTTGAATAATCCAATTCGAGTTTTGAGTTCGAGTCAAGTTGAATTTCACAATTTTAATAACTTGAATAATTCGAATAACAAATTGGTGTAAATACCCTATTGGTCCCTATCAACTTTGAAAATAAGCAAATTGGTCTCTCATAACAAAAATTTTAAAAAAATAATTTTCAAAAATTTAAAATAATTTTTAAATTTTGAAATATTTATACAAATTTCAAAATTTATATTTTTAAAATTTTTAAAAAAGAATCTAAATATATATATAAAAGTTAAAATTTTAAAAAATTTCTAAACTAATAATTTTGGGACCTAATTTATTATTCAAATTTATCATACTCAAGTATCTTTTTTTTATTGTTTTGCTTTGAAAAATTTTTAAATATATATGGTTTCAAATTTGTGTGCTCTAACATGAAATTAGTTATACTGTAACAATAATTTTATTTGACATGTTTAATTTTTTTAATTTAACTCGAACAATTTCACCCGATTCGACTCGACTCGAATTTCATTTCACTCAACTCGATTCGAAAAAATTTTAAATTGAGTTAGCATGATAGAATAGGACTCATGAACTCGATTAACTCGAATTTTCTTCAATCAATTCAACTCGATTCGATCGAACGCTCGTCCTACTTCTACGCCTTATACTTGTCTTATCTAACTCTTCTCAATTCAAATTTTTTATATATCCAAATTAAACTTTCCATAATAATTACATAAAAACTATTTTAAAATACTTATAATGACCCGAAAGTCAGCGGTATCAGAAAGTGTGGTTTTGGAATCCTGTTTTCGTAAATTGGACTTGTAAATATTTTTATTAAATATTTACGGAATCATTTTAGAAGTGAATTGATTTTCGGTCGAGTAATTTTATTGAATTATTGCTTAATTTAAGTATAGGGACTAAATTGTGTTAGAGTCAAAAGTTGCATTTGAAGTGGACGGTAATAGGTGAACTTTATAAAGGAAAATGTAATAAAATTTAACGAAACAAAACATAACTTATAAAATAATAATAAAGGTATAATACAATGGGTAGTGGAAAGAAAGAGAAATTTTTTTTTCTCATTTCTTTCGTTTCGTCGAACCATTACAGGACGAGAAGAAGTCATCAACGACAAGGGTTTTTAAGGTTGAAGCTTAATTTAGTTAGTATAATTTTATCCGTTCCTTTTCATTTTTATATTTTCGGAGTTCTCATAGTTTAATTTAGTTGACTGATGTTGTAAATTTTTATACTGTTAAAGTTTAATAATGTTGTCATAGTTAAAGCTTTTGGTTATTTATTAATAAATTATTACGGTTATTTTAATTTGTAATGAATGTCGACTCAGATTCCTCCAAAAAGAAAGGAAAAGATAAAGTCGTCTACGAATAGCTCGGAGTTTTACAATTTGTGTTTCTATAATTCAAACTAAATTAAAAAATTGTTGTATATTGATTTATTTATTCATGGTAAGATTATAAGGTGTGATTATTTATTCATTTGTAATTATTTGAATTGATTGATGATTATGAGGATTAAATTAATTATATTTGAAAATGTGTGTATTCTATATAAATGTGAAAATTGAACATGATTTAGGATAATTGTGGTTGCTATATATGTCGAATCAATATTTACCTAATGTAAATAAATGTGAATCGAGACATTGATTGATATTTAATAATGAAATGGAAACCTAATTAACTGTTTGAGTAGAGTCGGATATAGTTGGCATGCCAAGGATAGGAAGAGTTTAGGGAATCTTCGACTACGAGTCGATGAGGCACTGGGTGCCAATTTGCTTTAATTTATCTGATGAGATACTAGGTGTTGATTTACTTATAGAGCTGGACTCAACTATTTGCTTCGAATTTTGTCCATTGAGGCACTGGGTGCCAAACAGGTGTGTTGGTTGGATCCGTATATCCATCCGAGGCCGAGTCATGTTAATAGGGGAAGAAAATGATAAACTCGTAATAATGATTTTGATATGGCAAATGACATTGAAATGACAATGCTAATGAAATAGCAAATGTTTCGTAATGAAATGTGAATTGGAAATTAAAATAGGAATGGTGTTGATTTATGTATGAAATAAACTGAATTATGGTTGATGTGATCATGGTATACATGGAATTAGGCTTGGATACTATATCATATGTGAATTGAATTTCTCATGTATTATTATTAGTAAAATGTATTTGATAAATTAATTCATATATTAACTTGCACGTTCGATATGGCATTAGTATAGCATTATCTAGTTTTAACTTGAGCAATTTAATGTATTATATTTTGCTTTTAATGTTCGGATTATAGAAATACCGCTGAGTTATACTCAGCGTACAAATTATCTTTCTCGTGAGCATGTTAGATACTTATCAATTCGATTGTCGGGTCATCATCCAACTACAATCTCGAACTCAAATGTTGGTGAATTATTCATTTTGGTCTTAGCATGTACCTAGGATATTTAATGATTAAATGGCTATTTTGTATTTAGTAAAACTTTTGAGATTATGTAAATATGTAAAAGTGTGATGACAATAGTCTGGTTGATAATTTGATACGTTGACTTGGGATATATGCTAAATATTTTCTTAGTTGAGAAAATTATTATGCTAGACATTGTGTTTGGTTTATGCTTGATTTTGGTTTGATAGATGATATGCTTAGATTATAAGTGGGAAATGTTTTGGTAAGTTTAATACTTACACTACAGCAAAACAGGCTTTTAGCGGCATTTTTTAAGGCCTATAGCGGCGCTTTCACAAGCGCTACAAAAAATGCCGCTAAATTTTGCGACATTTATGTGAAAAAATGCCGCTATAGAACATGACATGTAGCGGCGCTTTTATCACAAACGCCACTAAAGAACATGACATTTCGCAACACTTTTATCACAAACACCGTTAAAGAACATGACCTTTAGTGGCGCTTTTATCACAAACACCGTTAAAAGTACCGTTCTTTAGCGGTGTTTATAAGAAAACGCCACTAACTTTGACAGATTTGTAACATCCAATTTTCATCCATATACAACCCTTCCTGTAGCATGAAATCCAACCAAAAACAGCAAATCTAAATGATACTTCAAATTCAACGAAAGATATATAATATAAATTGATAACTGAAGTATAATTTAAAATATTCTTATTATTTTTAAAAGTTACAATGTTAGAAATATTCTTACAATAAGAAAACAAATGTCTAAGATGGCGGATTTTGCGACTGCTGAAACATCTTCATCATATTCTGAAGTTGTAGCTGGAGTGCGTCGTACTTTCTGACCAAATAAACACAAATCTATTTTTCAATAGCTATATCAAATCAGCTATAAACCTTCAATAGGACCAGTACTTGCAAAAACCTCTTGGAGTAGTGATTCAGTCACTTGTGAATGGATGTTTCCCACATACCTGCAGTTTCTCAAAAATAAAAATATAAAACTAAAAGTTAAAGAAAAACAGAAAAAGAAGAGATAAATAAAACTATATAAGTAACTTTCTAAGTTGTTAAAAAGATGCAATAACATGCAAGCATCTATCACATTCCAAAAACCATTTAACTATCAATTAAAAAAGCCATTAGCTTAGAATTTTGCACAGAGAGTCATAGCAATGTATCCAATCAGCGGACTCATGAAGGAAAGTGTCTCTAATTCATGCAGTTATAAGCACAGAAGTGACTAGGGTAGGTGCTTAAGCAAGAAGGGGAAATAAGCGACTCACAATATACAAACAAAACAAAATGGAGAAAGGAGAAAAAGAAGTAAAAAAAAAATCTAGGCAAACACTCACACACTGTGGCAAGTACTTGGATCAAAACCAGGAGGCAGAATTTCACTTGGGATTGGCTCTATCTGCAGAATAGAAAAGTGAAAAATAAAAAAGAGGGGAAAAGAAGAAACGATGTACAAAAAAGTTAGTTCCCACTCAACTCAATTCTAAAGCCTCCATATCCAGGAAAAAGGACGAGTTTTTAAAGAAATCCAATAGTCAACCTAAAAGAACAGACAAGATGCTAACTACAACCATCACAAATGTGAGCATCACTTCTCCTACTTTGAAAACACTTTCTAATTGAAAAGACAACAGACTTCCTTGCTTTTACTATTATCACATTTTCCCCCCTCATTTTCTCAGTGCCAACCGGAAAAAAAATATTTCAGCCTCATCTAAATAAGACATACTTCAGCAGAACAATAGACTGCAAATCAGACCCAATTCAAGGGTAATGTAATCCAAAGTTCCTTGAACTCCCTCCTCTAAAGTGAAAAACAAATCTATATTTTTCTACATGATTCAAACAGAAAGGATTGTTGGACATGTAACTCAGAAAGAATGCAAATACATTGAAAGCACCATAGACTTTATAAATTAGCTTCATGCTGTTAAATTTTAACACTATAAACCTAAAAATTCTCAGAACGAAATACAGGAATCACGCCTTAAACTCCAATACTCAAACAAGAGACAGAAAAATTGTACTTTTTTATATAATATTTACAAACTAGAGATAAAGATATAGAAAAATATAAACATGGACATGGACATGGACAAAAAGACTGATTGACTGTGCATGTGTGCCAGAGAGATGGCAACTAAACATTATCCAAACACAATCATTTCTCAACATTTGCAAAACAAAATGAAGATTAAGATTAGCAGTAAACTAAATAAAACCAAAGAAGTGAGAACCACAAGTAAATGAGAAAGAAAACACAATAGAGAACCTAGTAGCTTTCCCATTGAACTTCGTATAAGAGAAATAACAACATTTGAACTTCAAGCAAATGAAAATGTAAAATATTGAGAATCAAAACAATCTTTTATCAAAATTCAAACCAAAAACAATAAGCTTCACTTTATACAAGAAGCATGTTAAATTCATAGGCTTTCTCATTTTTGGAAACCAAATCCAGAAACGTCTCCTACCAAAAATCAAGAAAAATAACTTTTGTTTTTGAAAATCACATTCAAATCGTGAAATAGGAGCAATGTCCATCGAATTCAAGCAAAGTTGATAGTAAAAGCTTAGCTTTCAAAGGTCAAACATCACAACATTAAATATAAAACTAACCCAATCTCCACCAATTCAAAAACAAGAAACCAAACACGAACCCGAAGATCCAAACGTGATTTCAAAAAAAAGAAAAACATATATTCTTGAAAATCAAATAAAAAACTAGCAGATATTTAATGAAAAGAGAAATTTGTTGAAAAGTCAAAAATGGTGGGAGGTGCAATTGGCACCGAAAGAAGAAAGTAAAAAGTGGTTGGCAAGTTGAGTTTAAAGTTGAATGGTATAATTGCAATTTTGGTCCCTAATTTTTTAGGCCATTTGCAAGTTAGTCCCTGAACCTCAACTATAAATAGGCCTAACCATTTCTCATTTCAACCATCCCAACCAATCTTTCTCTCTTAGTTTTCTCTCTTCTCCCATTTGAGAATTCTTAAGGAATTCGATTTGTTTGTAATATTTTGGAGATAGTAAAGTTATCATCTGGTGTTAGTGCCCGAGGACGTAGGTATAATTTACCGAACCTCGTTAAATCTCTTGTGTTCTTTCTTGTCCTATTTTTCTTTCAATATTTGAGGGTATAATAGTAGTATTTAATTGTGCTATTAAATTACTATAGAAGGGATATTCTGTCTAAGGAAAGACTTGGTATTTAAGAGATCCATGTGATCCACCTCTCTTCCCTGGGAATTGAACTTTGTGTGATTTTTTAGTACAATAATTTACACGCTTCCGACCCTATTGGAACAACAAGTGGTATCAAGAGCCGAAGGTTAATCGTAGTATGCTCTGTGGTTGCAGTTTAAACTAATCTTCCACATCAGAAAAGATTTCCTTAGGTATATTGAAAGATTATGGAGAAAACGGTCGGTGTAGGAGCTTCAACATCGTCTATGTGGACAAGACCGACAATTGCAAATGCAAGATTGGCCGTGGAGATCTTTGATGGCACGGGCCATTTTGGTATGTGGCAAAGTGAGGTTCTAGATGCCCTTTTTCAGCAGGGTCTAGACATTGCCATTGATGAAGAGAAACCAGATGATGTACAGGAGAAAGATTGGAAGGCGATCAATCGGTTGGCATGTGGCACAATTCGATCATGCCTTTCTCGAGAGCAGAGGTATGCTTTTTCAAAGGAGACTTCTGCAAATAAGTTGTGGGTGGCACTTGAAGAAAAATTTTTGAAGAAAAACAGTCAAAATAAGCTCCACTTGAAGAAAAGACTGTTTCGCTTCACATACGTCCCAAGTACCATAATGAATGATCACATCACCAAATTTAATCAGTTAGTCACTGATTTGCTGAATATGGATGAGACATTCAAAGATGAAGATTTGGCTTTGATGCTGTTGGGGTCACTTCCTGAGGAGTTTGAGTTCCTAGAAACTACTCTACTTCATGGCAGGAGTGATATATCTCTGAGCGAAGTCTGTGCGGCCTTATACAGTTATGAACAGAGAAAGAAGGACAAACAGAAAAACTCAATCAGAGATACAGAAGCTTTAGTAGTCCGAGGTCGTTCATACACTCGGAAGAAAACTCAAAAGGGGAGATCAAAGTTAAAGTCCAGACTCGGGAAAGATGAATGTGCTTTTTGTCATGAGAAAGGCCACTGGAAGAAAAATTGTCCAAAGCTGAAGAATAAGGGAAAAGCTGCTGTAGATGCTTGTGTTGCTAAGCATGATACTAGTGACTCTGAACTATCACTGGTTGCATCATCATCGTCGTTCCATTCAGATGAGTGGATATTGGATTCGGGTTGTACCTATCATATGTCCCCTAACCGGGAGTGGTTCTCTGATTTAGTAGAACTAAATGGAGGAGTTGTTTATATGGGCAATGACAATGCCTGTAAAACTGTTGGGATAGGTTCAATCCAATTAAAGAATCAAGATGGATCAACCAGAGTTCTGACTGATGTTCGGTACGTGCCCAGTTTGAAGAAAATCTCATCTCATTGGGAGCCTTGGAATCCAATGGTTCAGTTGTTACTATGAGAGATGGGATTTTGAAAGTGACATCTGGCGCACTTGTGATATTGAAGGGCATCAGGAAAAATAACTTGTATTACTACCAAGGTAGTACAGTTATTGGAGCAGTCGCTGCAGCTTCCGGTAACAAAGACTTGGACTCAATGCAGTTGTGGCATATGAAGTTGGGACATGCCAGCGAAAAATCCTTGCAAATTCTGGGAAAGCAAGGATTGTTGAAAGGTGCAAAGGCTTGCAAATTAAAATTTTGTGAGCACTGTGTTCTGGGAAAGCAAAAGAGAGTGAAATTCGGCACTGCTATCCATAATACAAAAGGTATTTTGGAATATATTCACTCAGATGTGTGGGGGCCTTCCAAAACACCTTCGTTGGGAGGAAAACACTACTTTGTTACTTTTGTTGATGACTTTTCCAGAAGAGTTTGGGTGTATACCATGAAAACTAAAGATGAAGTGCTTAGAGTTTTTCTTAAATGGAAAACTATGATCGAAAACCAGACTGGCAAGAAAATCAAGCGGCTTAGGACGGACAATGGAGGGGAATATAAAAGTGATCCGTTCTTCGATGTGTGCCAAGAGTATGGTATTGTTCGACACTTCACAGTTAGGGATACACCACAGCAGAATGGATTGGCAGAGCGTATGAATCAAACATTGCTGGAGAAAGTTCGATGTATGTTGTCCAATGCTGGGTTGGGCAAGCAATTTTGGGCTGAGGCTGTGACATACGCTGGCCATCTTGTTAATCGTTTACCATCATCTGCATTAGAAAGAAAAACTCCTATAGAGGTATGGTCTGGAAAACCGGCTACAGATTATGATTCCTTACATGTGTTTGGATCCACTGCATATTACCATGTGAAGGAGTCAAAGTTAGATCCGAGGGCAAAGAAAGCTCTCTTTATGGGAATCACTTCTAGAGTGAAGGGATTTCGTCTTTGGTGCTTAAGCACAAAGAAAATGATCTGTAGCAGAGATGTTATCTTTGATGAATCTGCCACATTGAAAAAGGTAGCAGATAAAGATATTCAGACGAGCAATACTCCACAGTAGGTGGAGTGTACTCCAAAACAGGTGGAGTTTGAGCAGATGGGGATTTGCCCAGTTAATAAGTCTAATTCTCCAGCCACAATGGAGGAATTAGAGGTTGAAGAGGTTCTGACCCAAGAACCACTAAGTACACCAGAACCAGTTGCAGTTGCAAGGCCACGGAGAGAAATTCGTAAACCTGCTCGATTTACTGATATGGTGGCCTACGCCCTTCCCGTTGTTGATGATATTCCTATCACTTATCAAGAAGCAATGCAAAGCTTAGAAAGTGATAAATGGAAAAGCGCCTTGGATGAAGAAATGCAGTCTCTCCGGAAGAACAATACTTGGGAGTTGGCGCAATTACCGAAAGATAAAAGGGCAATCGGATGCAAGTGGGTATTCGCAAAGAAAGATGGATCTCCTAGCAAGAAGGATATTCGCTACAAGGCAAGATTGGTAGCTAAAGGCTACGCTCAGAAGGAGGGAATTGACTACAATGATGTATTTTCCCCTGTTGTGAAGCATTCCTCCATTAGAATTTTGTTGGCCTTGATAGCACAGTTGAATTTGGAGCTAGCTCAACTTGATGTTAAGACGGCTTTCTTGCATGGTGAGTTAGAAGAGGAGATCTATATGACTCAGCCCGAAGGATACATAGATGCTGGTGGTAGAAATTGGGTTTGTAAGCTGAACAAATCGCTATATGGATTGAAGCAATCCCCGAGGCAGTGGTACAAGCGATTTGATAGCTTTATGAGAAGGCAGAAGTACACAAGAAGCAAATATGACAATTGTGTATATTTGCAGAAGCTGCATGACGGATCTTTCATTTATCTACTCTTGTATGTTGATGATATGTTAATTGCTTCGAAGAGCCAAAATGAGATAGATAAGCTGAAGGCTCAGTTGAATCAAGAGTTCGAGATGAAAGATCTAGGTGAGGCCAAGAAGATTCTCGGCATGGAGATAAGTAGAGATAGACCGAGAGGCAAGCTCTGTTTAAATCAGAAGCAATATCTGAAAAAGGTATTACAATGTTTTGGTGTAAATGAAAACACAAAACATGTAAGTACCCACTTGCTTCTCATTTGAAACTTAGTGCTCAATTATCTCCGAAGACTGAAGATGAAAGAGAATATATGGCAAAAGTCTCATATGCTAATGCAGTTGGGAGTTTGATGTATGCGATGGTGTGTACGAGGCCTGACATTTCACAAGCTGTTGGAGTTGTGAGCAGATATATGCATGATCCTGGAAAAGGACATTGGCAAGCTGTGAAATGGATTCTACGGTATCTTCGAAAAACCGTAGATGTTGGTTTAATTTTTGAACAGGATGAAGCACTTGGTCAGTTTGTAGTTGGATATGTTGATTCCGACTTTGCTGGTGATTTAGATAAACGTCGTTCAACTACGGGGTATCTGTTTACTCTTGCGAAAGCCCTAGTGAGTTGGAAGTCTAACTTACAGTCTACAGTAGCTGTGTCTACTACAGAGGCAGAATATATGGCAGTTACAGAAGCTGTTAAGGAGACTATTTGGCTTAATGGATTATTGAAAGACTTGGGAGTTGTTCAAAGTCACATTAGTCTATATTGTGACAGTCAGAGTGCTATTCATTTAGCGAAAAATCAAGTCTATCATTCAAGAACCAAGCATATTGACGTAAGATATCACTTTGTGCGGGAAGTCTTTGAAAAAGGAAAAATTCTACTTCAGAAGATTCCGACAGCAGATAATCCCGCAGATATGATGACCAAGGTGGTAACAACAATCAAGTTTAATCATTGTTTGAACTTGATTAACATCCTGAGAATTTGAGCACCTTTAGGTGTATGGCGCTCGAGAGCGCATTTGGAGGCACTACAAAAGATAGCTTTATCAAATTTGGGGAGTTGAAGGAAGTGTGTGAAGATGTGATTATCCTAATCAAATCTTCAAGGTGGAGATTGTTGAAAAGTCAAAAATGGTGGGAGGTGCAATTGGCACCGAAAGAAGAAAGTAAAAAGTGGTTGGCAAGTTGAGTTTAAAGTTGAATGGTATAATTGCAATTTTGGTCCCTAATTTTTTAGGCCATTTGCAAGTTAGTCCCTGAACCTCAACTATAAATAGGCCTAACCATTTCTCATTTCAACCATCCCAACCAATCTTTCTCTCTTAGTTTTCTCTCTTCTCCCATTTGAGAATTCTTAAGGAATTCTATTTGTTTGTAATATTTTGGAGATAGTAAAGTTATCATCTGGTGTTAGTGCCCGAGGACGTAGGTATAATTTACCGAACCTCGTTAAATCTCTTGTGTTCTTTCTTGTCCTATTTTTCTTTCAATATTTGAGGGTATAATAGTAGTATTTAATTGTGCTATTAAATTACTATAGAAGGGATATTCTGTCTAAGGAAAGACTTGGTATTTAAGAGATCCATGTGATCCACCTCTCTTCCCTGGGAATTGAACTTTGTGTGATTTTTTAGTACAATAATTTACACGCTTCCGACCTTATTGGAACAACAAAATTGACAAAAAATCAAAGAGATAAGGTAAAAAAAGTAAAAAACCTATGGAGGAGCTAAGATGCCAGGGTGATAGAGAGACTGTTGTTGGAGGAGAGCTTGTTGTATCAGGGCTTGTTGTTGTTGCTTCAGCCTCAGGTGCTGCATTTTTCCTCAGCGATTTTCAAGGAAAAACAAATCTGTGTGTTTGGTATGAGAGGAAATACATTTTCAAACATTGAGCAAGTCAAAACAGTACAGCGTCAAGTAGTTCAAAGAAGCACCAAAAATAAAAAAAAACAGACAAGAAATAAGTGAAAGTTTTTAAAATATGTATGCAGTATGCATGCATATAAAGGCATCAACATCTGTAAAATAATACTATGGAGCACCTTTATTGCATTCGTTACAAAGAATACAACAACCTGAGCCACCCAGTGAAAAATCTATCAAAGAGAAAAGATCAGTTAAATGCTCCACATTATACTACTTCAAATTGATGTCAGAGCTTGATCTTTATCATGTTAATCACTCTCAATCTAAGCGACTCTGGGGTTAATATTTAAGGTAACCATATAAAGATGAAAGAACAAGACAGTAACTCAAAGGATTTCCACAAGCTTAGCTATTCGTCACCAGAGCAACCCCTAGATCATCTTGTTCAAATTAGGATGCATCTCTTCTATAAGAAATCTTCAAGCTAGAGACCAAAGTGAACATTGTGTTACGAGTCAATATGTCAGCAAAATGAAGTACTTAAAATAGTTAATTAATACGGGGCGTTTTATTAGTTAGTGGAACGGTGCGTTTTGCTTTTAACCGAATATTACCACATAAGGGTTTGTTATCTTCTTTTTATACTGCATGTTCTGCATGGTAGTCGGTTATGAAATTGAACAGAAAAGTTTTCAGCATTGTTCTACTTCTCTCTCAATTCTCTTCACTATCTTCTATCTTTTCTTGCTTCGTTTTTCCACCATTTAACAAAGGTATCAGAGCTCAGTCGATCTCTACTATGGCTAGTGATGGTGTCTCCACTCGTCTGCAGAAAGAGGTTGGCGGGATGCAGCAAGAGATTTCTAAAATTCGAGAGGAAATAGCTCATTGAGAGACCAAACTGGAAACTCGATTGCAGGATTTCAAAGCTGAGTTCCGTGGTGATTTTCAATCGTTGCTGGTTCAGTATTTTGGACCACCGCCAACTGATTCGTTGGCAAACACTATGGTAGACAAAGGAAAAGGAGTTTTGGGAGCCCCTCTCTGGTTTTTACTGAAAGAGTCTGATCCAAATCATGCTCCATCGGAACCGTTTGTTACGGATAGGGGTAGTGTTCACGCGAGAGAGCAACCATTTACATCGGGCGTTTTGGGAAGAAATAGCAGGTTGGAATGCCCAAAATTTGATGGAGCTGATTTTCGGGGATGGTGGACTAAGCTGGAACAATATTTTGAGGCGGAGGGAACACCAGACTCAAATAAGGTCCGATTGGTAATGTTGAATTTGGAGGGACGTGCACTTGAATGGCATCATTTCTATTCCCAGAGGAATGGAGGCTTACACATGCTGTCGTGGCCTACATACTTGAAGAGCCTGCAAGATCGATCCGGGTTTAGGCAGTGGGGAAATCCGATGCGACAGCTAGTCAATTTGAAGCAGCAAGGTAGCGTTGAACAATACCAAGATGTGTTTGTAGGATTGCTGAATCAGTTGCATCTTCCCGAGACCTACGCTCTCAGTATCTCTGTTAGTAATTTGAGGGCCGAAATAAGCCATTACTTGGACTTGTTTGAACCTTCTACGTTGCTAGAGGCTTTCCAACTAGCCAGAAAGGTTGAGGTGCTCATTTCTCAGTCTGGGAAGGGTTCCACGACCATGGGGATGGGTTTACCCAGGACTTTACCCACCACGTCGATTGTGTCAAGGTACACTTCCTCTCCCACCAGAACTAATTCGGGTACACAATCTGTCAATAATATGTCATCGGGTAGGTCAGGATCCAAGACCATATCACCAACACTGATGGATGAGAGAAAACGAAAGGGACTCTGTTTTTGGTGTGCAGCTAAATACCATGCGAGGCATAAATGTATGAAGTCTCAGCTGTACCAATTTTTATTAGAGCCTTCTTTTGATAGCGAAGTGGAAGAATTCCAGGAGTGTTCTGGGAAGTTGGATGAGAATAGTACGGAGGAAGAGGGATCCAAATCTCCTGTAATATCGTTACATGCTCTGACCGTCCTTCAAGGACACAATACAATGAGGGTAGCTGCTCGATTGGGGCCATGCTGGGCCATTATTCTTGTTGATTCGGGTAGTACGCATAATTTCATTGACACGAAATTGGTCAATAGACTGTCATTGCCAGTAATCAGTCAGGAGCAATTAAAAGTTGCGGTGGAAAATGGTAGTTGTTAATTCACTAGGGGTTTGTGTAAGGGAGTTACATGGGAGGTACAGAATCATCAATTTGAGACTGATTTCATGGTGTTATCGTTGAAGGGTTGCGACATGGTGTTGGGGGTGCAGTGGTTACTGGCGTTAGGAGATATTATATGGAATTTTAATTCCTTGACTATGTAGTTCCATACAAATGGGAGACCTTGTATTGTTCAGGGAATCATTCCGGGGGGCCTAGCGGTTGGCAACAGTGGTCCAAAATGTTTTGCAATGGTGGGACAGCCTTTGGGGCCTTATGCTGCATTTTTAAGTTCACCTGAGCAGATTAATCTTTCATCCACGACGGGTGCGATTGCAAATGATCAGCTTTAAACGCTGCTGGAAGAGTTTGATGACATTTTTCAGGTTCCAAAAGGGTTACCCCCTCCCCGAGCTCGTGATCATAAAATTTCGTTAATCGATGAAAGGGCAGTGGTTAAAATCCGGCCATACCGTTATCTAGCATGCCAGAAGACTGAAATAGAGAAGTTAATACGAGAGATGCTGCAAGCTGGTATAATTCGAGACAGTACGAGCTCTTTTGCTTCTCCAATTGTCATGGTCAAGAAAAAATATGGGAGTTGGCGGTTATGTGTGGACTACAGGCAACTAAACCAACACACGATCAAAGATAAGTTCCCTATTCCGGTCATTGAGGAGTTATTGGATGAGTTGGGAGGAGCTAGAGTTTTCTCTAAGCTGGATTTAAGATCAGGCTATCACCAGTTCCGTATGTGGGAATTGGATGTTCATAAAACCGCCGTTTGGCCTCACGAACGCACCTTCGAGCTTTCAAGCTCTCATGAATTCAGTTTTCAAGCCATGGTTGAGGAAATTCGTGTTAGTATTCTTTGATGACATTCTCGTATATTCAGCTTCTTGGACAGAACATTTGTAACATTTGCGATCAGTCCTTCTCACCCTCAGAGAACAGCAGCTATTCGTTAGGAAATCAAAATGTAGTTTTGGGTCACCACAAGTCTACTATTTGGGACATATCTTGCATGCGGGCACAGTTTCCATGGACCCTAGAAAAATTGAGTGCGTATCGTCTTGGCCGATTCCTCAGACAGTAAGGAGTTGCGCAGTTTCCTCGGCCTTACAGGCTACTACAGGAGATTCATTAAGGGTTATGGTGTAATTGCTAAGCCCTTAACAGACTTGTTAAAGAAGAATGGATGGGTTTGGTTAGAACAGGCCACAGAGTCCTTCCAGATACTTAAACGAGCTATAAGTTCTGCACCTGTACTAATGCTTCCTAATTTTCAGGCTGACTTTATAGTTGACACAGATGCAAGTGGGTTTAGCATTGGAGCAGTTCTACAATAGCAGGGTCAACCCTTAGCATTCTTTAGCAAGGCTTTGGGTGTCCGTCATCAGGCCTTGTCGATCTATGAGAAAGAAATGTTGGCGGTTTTGTTAGCCGTGCGGAAGTGGCACACCTATTTGGTCGGAAGACACTTCAAAATCCGGACGGATCATCAGAGTCTGAGATTTTTGTCTGACCAAGTGGCAGTGACCCCGTTTCAGCAAAGATGGGTGGCTAAAATGTTGGGCTATGATTTTGAGGTCTTGTACAGGAAGGGAATAAACAATAAGGTAGCAGATGCTCTCTCTCGGCAACCCCAGCTTGATCCTGGTCAGCTTTATCAGCTTTCGACCAGCTCAGTTATTTCTAGCCTTTTGGAGCGAGTGCAGCAATCATACACGATGGATGACAAACTGGGGAAGCTTATTCAGACTCTTCAACAGATTCCTGGGCAGGATCAAAAATACTCTTGGGACGGTCATTTCTTGCTGAGAAGCGGGAATATTGTAGTGGGACGAGTTCCACAGTTGCGTCAGGAGTTGTTCTCCCATTTTTATGACAGTGCGATGGGAGGTCACTCAGGTGTGCATGTCACGCGGAAACGACTCTCAAGTCTATTATATTTGAAGGGGCTTACTTCTGACGTGAGGAAATGGATTCGAGAGTGTGTGATTTGCCAAAAATGTAAGGGTGAAACGGTACCTTCTCCGGGGTTGTTACAGCCGCTACCCATTCCGGATTGAGCTTGGTCGGTGATCAATATGGATTTCATTGAAGGATTACCGCCCTCAAACAAGAAGAACTCTATTCTAGTGGCGGTAGATCACCTCACTAAATATGGCCATTTCCTAGCGTTGTCCCACCCTTATTCAGCCAAAGATGTCGCTGGTGAATACTTGGCTAACATTTACAAACTCCATGGCATGCCTGAGGCTATTATTTCAGACAGGGACAAAATTTTTGTTAGCAATTTTTGGCAAGAGCTTTTTCGACGATCGGGGACAAGACTGCTGTTGTCAATGGCCTACCACCCTCAAGCGGATGGTCAAACCGAGGTCTTAAATAGGTGCCTTGAAAACTACTTGTGCTGCATGACGGGTGAAGCACCAGCTCAATGGTTTCATTGGTTACCACTCGCTGAATGGTGGTACAATTCCTCGTTTCACTCTTCAATTCAACTTACCCCGTACGAGGCTTTGTATGGCCA
Organism: Gossypium hirsutum; assembly: GCF_007990345.1. Lineage (NCBI taxonomy): Eukaryota > Viridiplantae > Streptophyta > Magnoliopsida > Malvales > Malvaceae > Gossypium > Gossypium hirsutum. The sequence goes on from NC_053440.1 coordinate 51,408,656, forward strand.
ACCTCCACCAACACACATGCCCTGTTTAGCTGGGGTTTCAACGGTTGCTATTGTAGATCGCAGCTTACAGGCTCGTGAAGCAGTAAGGAAGCTACTCCATTTTTGCCTACAGAAAGCTCAGGCTCGTATAAAACATTTTGCCGACAAGCATCGTTCAGAAAGGAGTTTTCAAATCGGTGATTTGGTTTATTTAAGGGTACAACCTTATAGACAGCAGTCCCTGCGAAGAATCACCAACCAGAAATTATCTCCAAAGTATTATGGACCTTTTCCTGTTGTTGGGAAGGTAGGAGCAGTAGCTTATACCCTGCAACTTCCACCAAATTCTCGAATCCACCCCACGTTTCATGTTTCTCAATTGAAGAAACACATTGGTTCAGCTCCAACTCAAGCTCTTTTACCCTTGATGGATGATCACGGTGTCTTGCCTAAGGAACCAATCCGCATCTTAGACAGGCATATGGTCAAGAGGGGAAATCAAGCTGTGACCGAAGTACTCGTTGAATGGGGTAATTCATTTCCAGAGGACGCAACATGGGAGGTTCTTATGGCATTTCAATCCAAGTTTCCCCATTTTTTATCCTTGAGGTCAAGGATATTTTTCTGGGAGGGAATGTTGTTACGAGTCAAAATGTCAGTAAAATGAAGTAGTTAAAATAGTTAATTAATACGGGGCGTTTTATTAGTCAGTGGAACGGTGCGTTTTGCTTTTAACCGAATATTGCCACATAAGGGTTTGTTATCTTCTTTTTATACTGCATGTTCTGCATGGTAGTCGGTTATGAAATTGAACAGAAAAGTTTTCAGCATTGTTCTACTTCTCTCTCAATTCTCTTCTCTATCTTCTATCTTTTCTTGCTTCGTTTTTCCATCGTTTAACACATTGACAAATAAATTGGATTTGACAGAAGAGAGTTTTATAATTCTGATAAACAAGTAGAAAACAAGAAAAAGTAGAATGAATTGCCATCTAGGTGGAAAATGCTTTCCAGATACCAGATATGACAACAAAATAAGAACATAAAGATGATATCACCAAAGCCGCAATTGTCCGTACTAAAGTTGTAAATAGCAATGCAATTAACCAAAAAATGAGGGCTAAGGAAAATGCAACTTCAGAGTGCTATGGAAGCACCACCAAGTTATACCTCCACGCCGCCTATCTTGCATGAGAATCTCTTTCCATGCCATAATTTCAAATGTGGGCAACCCATCTTCTGAAATTTCTCCCATGCAATATCTAGAGTTTGTCCAGAACACGATTGCCCATCACAGGAGATTTGCATGCAAATAGAGGCACACTTTTGCTTGATTATTCGCTTAAAAAAGTAACAATGGAAAACAAGATGCAAGTGCTAGGTAAAACCATCATGTCTGCTTACTCACCACCAACAAAGGCCCTCTAGGACCTTAATAAATTTCTGTCTTATAAGTGCTTCCATTGTGAGCCTGAACAGCTTGATAGCCCACAGGATAAGGATATCGATCTTTACCCTACAGATTAACAAGGTTAAATCCACTTAAATGAAACACCATTAGTCCATAACAATTTACTTCAATTTTCTGTTGTTAGTTCAAATATGTATTTTTTTAATTTTCCAAAACTTGTTAGGATCGAAGATTCGAAATTCCTAAATTTCAATTACAAATTTACACCGTACTTGCAGAAAAATATACTACTATTAGAGACACCGGCAATCAACCAGAGTTCTTTAGTTTTCAATCAAGTTATTCGGAAGGTATCTATATTGATTACACAAAAAAAATCATACACCGTGAGAATGTCGAGTAAATTGCAAATAGAAAAGCAAACGAACCCTAGAGGAGCTCCAATACTTCTTCTCCCAGGGGCCTTTGTATAGAGATTCAATGGAAACGATCTCCAGATCGTCTAACTTTGCTGTTTGTTCTCCTTCTTTAGTTTTCGTCATTCAAAGAAATGAGAAGAAAGCAAGATTTCCAAACAACAATAAGCGAGTAGAAAGGATTTTCAAGATAGACGAAGAGATAGCATTTTAAAATAGCGGGAACTAAAATCTTGAAATGCGTCATTTCCTTCGAAATTCTAAATAAAAACTTTATTTGATTAGAAAAAATGTGAATAGATTTTGCAAAAAAGAAGGAAAAAAAAAAGATTTCATTTGAAATTCTGGGATAAAAAATATAATTACAAAACGACGCCGTTTTGCAAAAAACATATTCGTGGCTTTTGGAAAAAAAACGATACTATTGCTCGACTTTTAGCGGCGTTTAGACCAAAAATGCTACTATTGCTCAACTTTTTTGCGGCGTTTGCAACAAAAATGCCGCTATTATTTAACTTTTGCTGCGTTTTTTCATAAACGCCGCTAAGCTCGACTTTTTTACAATTTTTATATTGAATTATTGTATCTTTCATATAAATTTTAAATAAATAATTTTTTAAATTTTAAGTAATATTTAAAAGAATTAGATAAAATTATAATTTTTAGTTTTTTCTATTTTATTTTTATTTATTATAATTTGGTCCTATCAAAAATAGAAAGTTACCTATCCATATCAATCTGTTACTTTTTATTTATTTATCAATGTTTTTTTTAAATTTAATATTTAAATATATCAAATAGTTTAGATTAAATATTTTTAAATATAAAAGCATTAATTGATTGTATAAAATTTCATCATTTAACAAATTTCAAGTAAACCATAAATCCTAAACCATTTAATATATATAAAGTTTAGCTATTATCTCTTAAATAATTTAAACTATAATCATAATTTTAATATATTAAAATTAATATTATCTCTTTTACATTTATATAAGAAATTATTTAATATATAAATTAAAAAATACTATTAATCTAAACCCTAAACCCCTAACTCCTATCCCCTAAATCCTAAATCATAAAACATAAACCCCTAACCCCTAACCCCTAAACCCCAACTCTTAAACCATAACCATAACCCATAATCCCTAAACCCATAATCCTTAAACCTTAAAATAGTAACTCTTAAACCTTAAACCCTAAACCATATACCCTAAATCATATACCCTAAACCATAGAGCCTAAACTATAATGATAATTAATTCAATATTTTAAAATTAATATTATATATTTTACGATTATATAAGAAATTATTTAATATATAAATTAAAAAACAATTAGTCATGTACCCAAAAAAATTAAAATTATTTTAAATAATAATATTTTAATTTTTTTCATTTTTAACAAATATTTTTCTATGTTTTTACTTTCAAATTTTTTCTACGTGTCATTGTTTTTTTCTGAAGAATTTAAATATTCAATTAAAAATAAATTGTATTTTAATTAATATAAATAAACCAGTTAAATAATCAATAGACAGATAAAATGTTTTTTGTGGCGTTTTTGATAAAGCGCCGCCAAAGCTCGATCTATAGCGGCATTTTTCAAAAAGCACCGCTAATGCTCGATCTACATTTGCGTTTTTCAAAAAGCGCCGCTAATGCCACTAAAGCTCAACATGGTGTTGTGTTTAATTTTTTTGTGGCATTTTTCAAGAAGCGGCTAATGGTCGACCTATAGCGGCATTTTTCAAAAAGCGCCGCTAATGCTCAATCTATAGCGGCATTTTTTATCCAAACGCCGCTAAAAATGCCGCTAAAAACCTATTTTGTTGTTGTGTTAAGTATGTGATGATTGAATGTATACATGTGTGGCTTGAATATTTGAGATACCATTGAAGGTATATTGGCATGAATGTGATCATTTGGCTAGTTTTGAATTTGTTGAATGAGGTGTCAATTGTAGCATACTAGTTTGGCACTTACTATGGTTGTTTAAAATGATGATTTTTTATTTGAATTGAATGTTTTTTTGAAGATGTTAAATTTGGTTTAAATGGTGGCTTGTAGCATAAGTGTTTTATAGGTAAATTGTTTGTTTTGTAAGGTATTTTTCAAGTACACACAGTCAGGGGACACAGCCGTGTGTCCCCTGTATGCAGGTTTTCCTTATATTTTTTATTCGATTTAATCCTCATTCATTACCGAATTGTTTTTAGGCTCCAAATACTAAATATTTTCTTGAATTATATTGAATAATGATCGTATACATGCTCGTATGTAATTATTTAATATTTTTTCATGATTTTGAATTGTAAAATATTTGTTATTGTGTGATAATTGTTCGTAGCACCTTATTGCTCAGGTTTGGCGACCGGATCGGGTGAGAGGCGTTACAATATTTATTTACGTGAATTATAAATATGTTCTTTATATTTAAATTGAAATTTACATATTTTAAAATTTATATTTTACATATTATCATCATAATTATAGGTCAACATAATTTTATTATTATTTTTATTAAAATCTAACTTGAATATTTATTAATATCAAAATTTAACTAACATTGCATAATGGTATAAAGGCACAGGAAAAGAATGATATTTTGTATTTTGAGTCACCTAGAAAATTTTTATTAATTTATAAAAAGATATATTTATTTGTGATTTTAATATCTCAAATATGATTTATATATTAAAATTAAGTTTTAAAAATAATTAATATTAATTACTTAACATTATTTAAAATTGATATTTCATATAATGAATTTGAATATCATTCAAATTAACTTATTTTTACTTTAAAATATCATGTCTAAAATGGTTGAAAGAAGTGAAAGTGAACTTCTTCTTAGACAGTAGTGTTTGGCATTAAATTTTGGGAGCCAACTAAAATTTTAAAAAAATTTGAGGACGTTAATAAATTTTTTTAAAAATTTTGATACGCCTTGTCGAAACCATTTTTTTATTTTTGAAAAACAGGATCGACTTTGAAAATGAAAATGGAAGTCACCACCGATCTTATATTGCGGTGTGATTGGCTCACCTTAAAAATGATTTTGGTCTACGAGATTTGAGAAAACTGGTTCGGGAGTCGGTTACGCATGAGGAAGGGTTAGCACCCTCGTAACGCCCAAAATTGGTACCGAATTTATTATTTAATGTTTTAGTGCCAAAACTTGAAAAGATTTTAAAATACGATCCTTTGAAATGAAAACCTGAATAATCCAATTGGATAATAAAACATACCCATTTCAAAGAAATAAATTGTCACACTCAGTGAGTTAGGGTGCAATAGCTCAATCTTTGAAGTTAGATTTGTCTTTTTAAATTTTATAAATTCATATGTTTTGAGAATGATATTTGATTATTTAGGTCAATTGAAAAATCAGAATCCAGTAAGTTAGGGTTCAATTTCTCGAAATTCCTAAACATCAAATATTGCCTTTGCTTTAAAATCGAGATAACAAAATGTCATATCCAGTAAGTTAGGATCCAACATTTTGAAATCCTAAAAGCTTTATTTTAAAATTATATGGTTTTATCAAAATAAACACTTAGCTATTCAAATTCATTCAGAAGAATTGAAGCCCAGTAAGTTAGAGCACAATTCTCTCGAGAGCTATGAACACCAGGCCTTTTTGAAAATTATAAAATAGAATGATTGTAGTGTTTTAATAAAACACAATTTTTACAAATGTAATATGATTGAATAGTGATGTATGACGTAAAAGATAATATATAATCCAAACACAAACCAAAGAATAATGAACAAATAATAAATTAATACTAACAAACATAGCAACAATAATTTTAATTGTACATTATGTCAATATCAATATCAACGTTCGAAAGTTATTAATCTAAAAGAAGATAAAATGTAACTAATTTAAAAAGAGAAAACAAATGAGAGAAAAGAAATTTGAACTTAGCAAAGTATTTACACAAAATTATACAAAAAAAATGTAATTTACGAAGATTTAAAATAATTTTGCAATAGAATTCAAAAAATGAATAAAAATGTTTGAATGAATTTTAAAGAAAGAATTATAAGAAGAAAATAAAATAACAAAATAAAAAAATGAATAAATCACAAAATTAGTATATATGTTTTAAATTAAATAAGGAATACATATGAAATGAAATATTTAATATAAATAATATATATTTATATAATAATATATGTAAAAAGGGTTGAAATAAGTAAAATAGTAATAGAAAATTTAAAAGAAATAAAATATTTATATAGAGAAAATAGTTAAAAATTTACAATTTGAAATTAGTGGTGTATTATTATATACATACGTATAAAAAATATTTTAGTATAAATTGTATATACATACATAAATTAGAATTAGAATTATGAAATATTATTGTTTAGATCTTTAAAGTTAAAAATATACATATATATATGGTTTTAAAAAATAATCATAAAATGTGTACAAATTACACTAGTCAAACATAAAATCTATAAAATATATTACAAAAAATAAATAATAATATATGGAAAACACAAAATAATACTATATAATAAAATAAAATAAATGTATATAATGATTAGGTAAATTGATGAATAATAAAATAATTAATAGTGACAAGTAATAATAATAATAAACCAATTTATTTAGTAGTAAAAAAAACAATGGATTAATTTAGAAATAAAACAAAATTATAGGGGCGAATTTGAAACAAATAAACAAATGACTGAATTGAGAAACGCTAAACATTAAAGGGACCATTGTTGCAATTGAGCGCATAAATTCAGGCACTTAAACCCAATCATCGAAACGATGCCCTTTAAACATGGATCTAATTGAAATTGAGAGGTAACAATTAAAAAACGAATAAAAATCAAATTAAAATGAAAGCAAATGCGGAGGGGCTCGTTGTGCAATAATCCCATCAGACCCAAAGTGCGTGGATCCTTCCCTCGGGTCGGGTCACCGCGCGAGTCACAAGCCTTTAAACGGCATCGTATCAATGCACTATTTAAACTAAGTTTCTGTTAAAAAACATTTGCATCAACAAAAAATAAAAAAAGGGGTAAACTCTCTGCTAGGGTTTCTGACCCTAGCTTTTGCGCCGCTAGGGGACTCCGTCAGTCCTCGCCCCATCGTCCTCGCTCGAGCTTCGATCACGACGAAGCGAAAGAGGATTAAATCAGCATCGACGCGAAGGTAAATCCCTATTGTTTCCTCATTTTATATAGAAAATAAAAGAAATAAAAAAGTAGAGAAACGCAGAGAGAAAAGAGAAAAAAAAAAGTAAAAATGGTGAATCACCTATTTTCTATTTCAATTTTTTATCTTTCTTTTTGTATTTCCTCTGTAGGGAAAAAAGAATCCATTGACAGTGTTGGAATCGATCTTATATAGCCGAATCGAAAAGAAAAGAAGAATAAATAAATAAATTCAAAATACATCTATTTTTCTCTGCTATTTTTCCTATTTTCTTTTTCTGTTGCTCTTTTTGTTTGCTATTCGTTTTCGTTTTTTTCCCGTGGGTACTGTTTGTTTCTGTTGCAGGTGTGGCCAGCCTGGAGGAGGACGCGAATAGAGGAAATGCATGCGTGCATTGGCGATGCACGCGCGAGGCCTGGATCCCATTACTGCGGTGCCTGTGATTTTTGAAACTGTTTAGGGTTTCTGCAAATGTAAAAAAAATCTGGGCTGGTTTTGGCTATTGGGCTGGAATCGGGTTTGTCGTATTGGGTCAGATTAGGTTTGGGCTTAATTGGGTTTGGGTTATAACCGGGTTTAGGACTGTAGTTTGGGTTAGATTTTATTGGGCTAATGTTTCTGTATTTTTGGACTTTTGGACTTTTAATTTATTTTTAATTTTTAATTTTATTTATTTTTTGTAAGGGCCGGGCAAATTGGGCCTATTACACGCCTAATTAAAAAGTTAAAAAATTTTGGAGGTTCGATAATAATTTACAAAAACATGAAGAGTTTAATTGAATTTTCATAAATTTTTCAAAGGTTTAACGAGAAGACTAATTAAAATTTTCAAAAAATTAAAGTATAATTAAAATTTTGAAAAAAAAAACCTTGAGAGCCAGGTATCAACCTAAAATTTTTAAAATTAAAATTAAACTTAAATTTTTAAAATTTAAGGAAAAAATTGGAAACCACTTACACAAGTAAATTGAAAAATAGGTGAACAAATTGGGTTTTGTTAGGTTTATTAGGGAGACCACAAATTTAATATTGGTTGTGGACCAATCTAAAGATTTAGGTATAGACCCCTAGGGGTAGGCATATTAATGAAACATGTTACCTTTCTTTTTCTTTGATGGCGACAATATTTTGCAGTTTAATTCATACTCTTTCCTTTCTCAAGCAATGGTCCTACTTATTTCATTTATGTTTCTTAATTTGTTTTTTATTTCGTGCTTTTAGGAAGCTTTTTTTTTATTAATCATTACTTTTAAATATTAATTTTATATTGATATATTAAATTGATTAATTACTATACATTAGAAATAATAATTATATAAAAATGGACTCTTTTTTTCATTATACATGTCATGTTTGTTGTATTTTTTATAGTTTAATTTTAATTATTTTGCATCATGTATGTATCTTTAGAGGTGAGTAAAGTCCGATCCAATTCGAAAAAATCGATAAAAAAAATAAATTTTGAATTAAATAGTTCGAGTTATTCGCATCAACTCAAATAAAAAAAATTAAAATTTTCGGTTTAACTCGAATATGAATTACACAATTCGAGTTATTCGAAAATCGAAATAAGAAAAGACAAAACTACGTTGTTTTGATAAATGTTTACACATTAAGTTAAAAGGTAAAATCATTATATTGTTTATGTAGTTAAATAATATTGTACTTCATCTACTAGTTAAATACAACATTAAGTATAAATAGTAGGATTCAAATAAAAAAATCATCATTTTAAACAACCATGGTAACTGCAAAAATTTTTTATAAATAATAGACTTGACTCAAATTTTTTTGACTCGACCTTCCACATCTGAGACTTTTAATAAATTCAACCCTGACCCTCCACATACATCTATTAATTGCATTCTAACACTCCCCCATGTATAGCGTCAAATTTGAAATGATCGCTTTGTAGCCCACCGACACTTTTAAGTTGTAGTATTTTATTGCATAAACATAGGACTCATTATCTAGATATTGCAACCCAACGCGAAGCTCTTCTGTTTCCCTATCTTTCGGTAATACATCACTAAGTACTATTTCTAGGTACTCCGAGAACTCAATTGCATGGGCAACATTAGGGTCTACAGTCGATAAATATTCAGTGGGTTGGAATTGGATTACCATACCACCCAAAGCTTGACCAATTTGGGGGAAGTCATGAAAATCTTGAACTTGATCTGATTTACATTCTTCATTGGAAAATTCATCTAAATCTTGGTCTCTAAATTCATCAACATCAACATTTGGGACCTCCTCATCTTCTGCTATATCATCTGGTAACCCTATATTGTTTTCAAACCCAGTAACCGATGGTTGGATATAGTTAAGGTTGCCACCTGATGTTGATGTCACACCACATTCAATCGGATCGACCCAACCGATGTTAAGATCAAATTCTTATCGGCATTAAGCTCTAGAACTATATTGATTTACTGAAGTAGCATCAGTTAGGACATCTGCTAATGATTTGAGTATTTGCCTTTGCTTCAACATTGTTACTTTCTAACGTGGCATACACCTCAGCAGCATAGAGGTCCTAGTATTTGGTATGTGCATAAACCATTGTATTCACATCTTCATCATCAACAAGTTCCAACGTATCATGGATTTGAGGATTGGACGGGATATTTTCGCGTCAATCTTTCTTCTTACATCATCAATCTTAGCATCATGACTGAACCTTATGACAACCTATTGGTTGGATTAAAAAACGACACCAACTTCAAACCGGTAAATTTGGCCTTCGTAGTATACATATGCAACGAAATCGTTTTCCATTTTCACAAGTAGTTTTTTTTTTAAAGATCTTCACAACTCAATTTTTTCAGCTAAGTGGGATCTTTTTTTTTTAGGTTGTTTTGGTTTTAAGGTTGTTTTGAATCTCAAGCTATGGCTTTAAATCCAAAAAGTTGCTTTTGCTCCCAGATGCTTGCATTTCTTCCCAGAATCCAACAATGAAAGGGCTTGTTTTTGTCCCTACTCCCCTGACACAGATTGGCTTACCTGAATTCAGCATTTGAGATGCCAATTTGCATCCCTAGATCTGGTTATGAGGTGCCAAGTGTCCCTCACATACTACACCCCCATATTATTTCAGCAATTAATTGAGAGCATGTTATTTTGGTAAATAATTTTTTATATTATTTAGGATAAAAACTTGTAATATGAACTTTTAAGGACATGCCATTTGTATCCTATATATTTCTAAGGTTCAAACGGGATTCGAAAGTCGCCAAAACTTCATTGGATATTTCCGTGGGGTTGTATTATCAAGAATATAATAATAAAGCATTTAAATCAACTATAATTTAATGCTTATTGAACATACGAACTTACCTCAAAATCATACGGAAAAAAACGATCGTTTAGTCTAACACTTTATCTTTTTCCCGATCTAAATCCGTACGTTATTTTTCTTGATCTATATAATTAAATTTAACTAATTCAAACCTCATTCCATTCAATTCAATCCAAAAATCATGTTTGGAAAACTTACCAATTTTCCCCTATACTTTTTTATTTCTTCACAATTTAGTCCTTAGGCTCGTAAAATGAAATTTATGCAATTTCATCCTTACCTAAGCCTAGCCGAAGTATATACATGCTTAAAGCAGCCTATATATTTCACAATTTTACACTTTTACCACACAATTTATCACATTTCTCAATTAAACCCCTAATTGACAAAATTTTTAAAAAATCACTTAACAAAAGTTATTTACCTAACAACAAGGTTTCATTGTCTTCCATTAAACTTCTTAAACAACTAAAATGCACTCATGGAAAAACTTTAGACATTAAACCATTTTGTAAATTAGTCACCGGGCTAGCTAGGTTAAGCTACAACGATCCCGAAAACATGCAAATTAACAAAAATGGAACAAAAATCACTCATCATGCAAGGGAGTACATGGCCAAACCTAGCAAGATTCCATGCTTCTTTTTCTTTGAGTTTTTTTTGTTGAAGAAGATGATAGAAAATTATGATATATTTGTTTTGTTTTAATTCAACATTTATTACCTATTTACCAATTTAATCTTACCTAACTTTAAAAATTATACAATTGCCAAGCCATGCACATCCACTATCACCTTTAATGGTCTATTTACCATGTAACTCCACTTTAAAGTTCTATAGCTATTTAATACCTTTAGCTAATAGAACATAACTTTTGCATTTTACGCAATTTAGTCCTTTTTATCAAATTGAACATGCAAACTATAAAATTTCTCAACGAAATTTTTATAAAATAATACTATTATGCTGTAGATCATAAAATAATATTAAAATAATTTTTTTGACCTCAGATTTGTGGTCTCAAAACCACTGTTCTGATTTCACTGAAAACGGGCTGTTACAAATCTACCTTTAGATTTACTACGAGGATTTCATTCCTATGTCCTCCCATGGTTATCATCAATATTTCATTCTTGCCTCCCACGAACAATGAGATCCTCTCTCTAAGAGCCAAATCCAACCACAAGATGCTTCATCTTGTCATACGAAGTTAAGGAAGCATAGACTTCATCAACTGTGAGAGATTCACGACTATACAAAATAGTATCTCTAAAGATTGAATAAGACAGGGGCAATGAATAAAGTAGAATTAACTCTAAATATTCTTTATTATACTGAACGTCCATGGCCTCTAGGTTCGAGAGAATTTCTTTAAACACAGTTAAGTGTTTGTGCACAGACGCACCTGCCTTCAAAGGATGAGAATAAATACGCTGCTTTATATGCAACTTGCTAGTTAGGGTTTTCGACATGCATAGCTACTGCAACTTTGCTTATAATGCAGCGACAGTCTTCTCATTCAATAGGTCCTGTAGAATTTCATTCGACAGAAATAGATGTATGTGCGTTAAAGTCTTTCGATCTTTATGCTTCTTCTCTTCCTTCGTCAATGTCGAAGGCATCATATCTAACCATAGCAGGGCATCCTCCAAATCCATTTGTGCAAGAATTGACTGCATCTTTACCTACCACAACGCGAATCTAGTTTTGTGATCCAAAAACAGAATATCATACTTCATTGTCGCCATTACTGTGATCGAGACAAGTAATCCGAAAAGCTCTGATATCAGTTTGTTAAAATAGATGCCGATAATGGAAATAGAATGATCGCAAAAATAAATAAAAATAAGAACACACAGATTTTACGTGGAAACCCTTTCAGGGGAAAACCACAAACATAGGAGAAGAAATTCACTAATGTTAAAAAACAAATGATATAAGAGGAGTTTCGACTATTTCTATTTAAAGGTTGAAAAATCTTTTTCTAATCAATGTCAAATAGAAGAAGTGTAGTACTATACGGATTCTACTTGTGCCGCATTATAACACCTCTAACCCAACTCCATTGTTGGATTAGAGTTTTAGAATATTGCAGCACAAATAGAAACATTTAACTCCAGACAGAAACAATTATTCAATAATAATAAACAAAAAACATTTTATTTAAAGTAAAAGTACATTTACGGGCCTTAAACCGAGCCTACGAGACCTTAAAAATAGTTTGGGAATATTTAGGGATTATTTTGAAACAAAATAGTAAATTTTAGAAAAAATAAAAAAATTTAAAAACAAGGGCCACACTATGTGGCTTGAAAACATAGTCGTGTGGCCAACCATGTTCAATTTGAAGTATGAGACAACAATCGTGTCCCAACCCGTGTGTCTGCCCGTATGGGTATTCGAAATAGGGTCACACGGCCGTGTCGCAAGTCGTGTGCTAGACTGTGTGTGCATTCGAAGTTTAGTCACACAGTCGTGTCACTAAACCATGTAACTCTCTAAGACCGTATGGTTCATCCTGTACTTAAAATTTAAATGACACACGGACGTGTGGTGTGGCCGTGTGTGGCACACGGTCGTGTGACATCCCATGTCCCAGGCCGTGTGCTTCAAAAATAGCCCCTAATGTAAGCCAATTCATCCCCAATTACTTGGACACCAAACCAAACCTCATCCAAACACTTTCATACATTAAAACTCAATCAAACACAACCAAAACATGCTAAAATCAATCACCTAGGTGCCTAACCAATGTGCCCTCAATGACACAATAATTATTTCCCAAAATAAACCAAATCAAATACCTATCACACACCAAACTATCTTACATTTAAAATTCACATTGAACAAGAATAATCAACATTAATATAATTCATATTAAACAAGAATACATTCAAACCATCCAAGACTACTTCCAACAATAATATAATTTCATTTCAAGTCAATATCTAAAATATGTACTTAACACTACTTATACATTCTATATCTTCACATCCCTTAAACAACATTTATATACCATCATAAGCATCCACCAAAGACCAAAAGCAATTACTACAATACCATTAAACCAAATTACCAAGCATTTATAAAAAGACTACAAGATATAACCATTCCAAGTACTAAACATAACAACATGAACAAATTAACCAAAAGATCCTAATACATGTCATTCATAACCAACTTCAAAAATAACTCAAAACATCTACCAAAATGAGAAATGGATAGTGTGTATGCTTTGACTTGAACTTTCGATCTACTACGCTTCATGAAATCTACAAGGAAAACACGATAACATGAGCCCTATCTGCTTAGTAAGTTTGAATACATGTAAACATAACTTATTTAGTAAATGTACTTTACTTAAAACATACATGATCTTAAATCTCACTTATGTACTCATAAATTCTTACTTATATACCGAAACTTAGAACATTGGTATAATAGCCATTCCATTGATATCATTTTCAGTTGTTTCATTGTTCCGAGGATGCCATGGTATCTTTCAACTAAGGTCTTACACAATCCTGAAGTGATGTCATAGTATCTTTCAACTATGGTCTTTTTCTTTTTGATTATAATGCCATGATATCTTTCAATCATGGTCTTTCCTTTTTCTCAAACAATGAACCCAATCACCAATTTAAAGATATATAAATATAAATTTACTTCTAGGAATCAAATGAATTACTTTAATTGAAATATGAGCTTACCTACATAGATACGTCACGAACACGAAACTGACATTTATTCCGCTACTTTAGCTTTTCCGCGAATAACATCCGATTGAGTTGTTTATTGATCTAAATGAGAATTTCCACTCAATTAATACATTCAAACATCTCAATTAATTATTCTTAAGCTAATAAGCCCTTTCAATAATATTTATGAAATTACCCCAACATTTTAATCATTATACAATTTAGCCCCTAAACCCGAAACTTGCAATTTAACCATAATTAATTAGAATTCATGCTATCAAATTTTCATAGAGACCCATTAAAACCCATATTTATCATCATTTCACAATTTTTACATGAAATTTTACTATTTTTACAAATAAGTCCCTAAACATACAAAATACTTATATTTAACCATTAAATTCATGATTCTATCAAAAAAATTCAAAAAAAACATATAAATCACTCATGTTAAGCCCCTAAAATTTTAAAAATTTCACAAAATAACCCCCGATTAGTTAGATTAAGCTAATACAAACTCAAAAACAAAAAAATCACTAAAAACGAGCATCAAACACATACCATGCATGAGAGACTAAGCTTGGTAGAATGTTCTCCCTTCAAAAATGGTGTTTTAGGTTTTCTCATCTAATTGAGGAAGATGACAATTCCTTTTTTCTTGTGTTTCACTTTAATTTTTGTTAATTATCAAATTACTATATTATCCTTTAATAATATTTAATATTTCATACTACTTAGCATCCAAAACCGTCTACTATCCTAAGCTATGGCATAATTTCCATTTGAAACCATCCAACCTTGACTTTATATCTATTTAACACAATTAGCTAAGAACAATTATATTTTGCAACCTTTACAATTTAGTCCTTTTTACTTAATTAACTAATTAAACATTAAAATTTCTAAACTTAATATGACTTCAATAAATATTCGTAATTATTAAAATAAAATTTTTTACTGACTCATTTGTCAGAATCGTGGTCCCCAAACCACTGTTTCCGACATCACTGAAAACGAACTGTTACATGCCTGATCCATACCTTAGTTTTACACAGGTCTTAAGCCCTACACAGATCCTCTTTTTTTACCACTGTATTTATTTAACAATTATTTGGGTCACACAACTTTAATAGAATTTATATACATCAAGTTGGTATGTTTTGTTATGAATGGTGCCAAATTGTGGCATATTGGTTTGTTTGTTATTAGGGATGGATAAATGAACATTTGGTGTATGTTTGGAATTGGTTTTATGCAGGTTATATGTGTGATTATAGGTACCATTTGAGTATAATTTGGTTTGGACATGAAATGAATACTAAATTGCATGATTTTGACATATTTGGCACTAAGGTATCGATATCACAGTAAAAGTATTGGTGCTTAGTATTTTTCAATCAATTTTCAAAAATAGAATCCCAAAATGGTACCAATACTGGACTAAATTATTAATACTTTAGATAGGAGTATTGATACTTTACAAGGGTATCGATGCAGTTGGTTTTTGTTTAATTTTTGGCAAAACATCGAACCTTATAACGGTATCGTACCTAGAGGAAAGTATCGATACTATAAGCCTAGTATCAATATCTTTTAGTGTAAATTGATTTTTGTGAAACATTGACACTAAAAATGGTATCGGTACCTATCAAGGGTATCGATACATATTCTGAAACTTTGAAAACTTTGCAATTTTGTCCAATTTCATGTTTGGATTAGCAATTGAGCTTTCGTAAGCTCAATTGAGTCTCAAAAAAGTTTGTTTAACGCATAATGATTGTATTTAAGAAATGTTTGAAAGTTTAAATGATTTATTTATAGTGTTTCCAGTGGTAGCTACTCCAGCAACGATTGTAGCATCCCATAACTCAAACTCGACAATCGAGTTGGGCGAAGGGGGTTACACTCTTTATCAACAAAACCCTTGGGTTGTGACATATAAACATCTTCAATTAAGGTTGCATGCAAGAATGCATTATTAACATCTAATTGACGAAATGACGAATCATTAGAAGCTACTAAAGAAAAAACAATTCTTACATTGTATGTTAAACCCTTGAGCAACAAGTCGAGCCTTGTATTTATTGACTTTATGATTGGGATTATATTTAATCTTGAAAATTGATTTAGAACTAGCAACATTGTTAGACATTTCTCGAGGAACAAGAGACCAAGTACCTTGAGATTTGAGTGCATTAATCTCCTCAATCATACTGAGTGATGGGAGTCGAATCCAGCAATATAAACCTACACCTTAGTTCGCAAATTATGCAGTATAGGGAGTAGGGTCGATCCCTCAGAGACTGGTTTACTGCAAATTGTTCCTCTCTTGACCAGATTTTTGTCGGGGCAGCTGTCGTGCCCAAGACGTTCGGGGGGATAAAAATCTGAAAACCTGAAATTAACAGAAAAATAATGTCAAAATTAAAAGTTGAAAACAGAATAATAATAAATGTGAAATAAATATTAAAAAAAATTAATTAGAATGAGCTCAGCTTTAGGCGCGAATTTTCCTCGTCTTTGAACCGATCCTCGAAATTGGATGAACTTTTCTTTTCCAATAAGCTAGTTATAGCTACCAAGGACGCCTCGAACACCAACTCTTCCTTGTGTAAATTAGTTATGGAACGTCCAATAACTAACTCTTACCGATCGAACAACCACGAAACGTTCGTGATTTAGAACTCCGGCAGCTTTGCGTTCTAGAAGAGCCTAGCTCGAACCAATGCCCTCAACCGCGTGGGACATTTAAATCCGGTTACTACTTCCCTTGACGGAACCAAACAGCAGCCTCCACTTGGCACGCCAATGTGTTCACAGAAAACCGATTAGAAACGTTCTTTTTGGAATTCCAACTGTACGTCTAATCACACCAAATCAAATGACGTCTTTTTTGACTTAGTGTTGATCTGACTTTATGAGCTGACAAAATCATACTCTTAATCCGGAAAAGTAATAAGTACTGGAATTTTAGGAGTTAAATGGCTCGGGTTCGTAACTCACGGGTTTTAACGAGGCTAATTTTGGCCTAAAGCTGAAAATGGGTTTAGTTGGCTACGGTTTGGGACATGTTGGTATCTGATAAATTAATTAAGGTAGAAAAGGTGAAAAGATGGGTGATGTGATTGAGAATGGGGGTGGTTGAAAAAGGGAATTTGAAAAAGGTGTTGTAATTGGAAAGTAGTAAAAGCTGGAAGTTTTAGAAATTAAAAGTTAAAGAAACTAAAGACAATAAATAAACTTGTGAAAAGTTGAAAGTAAAGGTAAAATGGATTGTTGGCTACTGGAACTAATAAATTGAAGGAAAACAAACTAGAGAATCAACCAAGGCTACGTAGAAAAGAGAGAATTGAAAGACAAAAGCTAAAATATGTTTTTGATTGGTGAAATGATGAACAATACAAGCACTATTTATACTAGAGGATTTACTAAATTAGGAACCAACTAGTCATAGGAAATTAAGGAAAAAAATATTCCATGACCAAAAATATCCCAAAATAATCTCCCCCACTAAATCAACAAAATTTTCAGCTAATTAAAATAGGAAAAATTCTACTTTGGCCCTCCTTCTTTGCTTCTTTCTTTAATTTGGCCCAATTGTTCCCTTTTTCTTCTATTTAGCCCCCAAATTGCATTCCTGCACAAAATTCAAAAAATATGGCAAAGTTAGTGGTGCATTCTCATAAATTAACCAATTTAATTACATAAAATATGTAACTTTAGTATTTAATCAAATCCCCCCTACTTAGCTTATGCTAGTCCTCGAGCATTTTGTATGTATCTGCAAAAGGAAAATTTTCTCCAAAATAGGACTTGACACTCATGGTTTGCACAATTCAACAATTCAATCCTAACACATTAACAACTCAAATAACCTAGCCTAAGAAGTAAGTAAATATATTTTATGAGAGCTTGATAGACTTACCTTTCATTTTATTATTTTATTTATTTTTGTACTTAGGACATTATCGAACTTTTTGACGCGAGACATGATGACAACCCAAGCACCATGTTCCGGTTACTCAATTCGGACGTCTCTAAGCGGGTTATTTCACCCTACTCATAATAACTTGTCAGCGGAGTGAGTGCAAATAAATTGGACAGCCACACGAACCTTTTGACGCGAGATGTGATGACAATCCAAGCACCACATTCCGGTTACTCAGCCCGATGTACAACCCCGAATTTTCACTCATTTGTATCAGAGGAGTATTTATTCTTTTTTTTTTTTTTGAGAGAGACAAAAGCTATGATAAAAGGTAGGCAATCAAGCAAACTCATAATTCCAAAAATTTCTTACCTACTAAGTCTAGGTTATTGAAAAGTTTTATGTGTAAAGAATTAAATAGCTAAATCGGTCAAACCATAAGTGTACCATCCCAATTAAAAGAAAAATCTACCTTTTACCAAAAAAAACATGCAAAAATAGCGATGACAGATAAGCAAATTAGAACCAATTTATGTTTCCCTCCCCCCTACTTATTTTACATTGTCCCAATGTAATATTAAAGGATATAAGGTAAAATTAAGTAGACAAAAGAAGAAAAATAAACTTCCCATGTATTTCAACGTCGTGGAGGATGGTCTCGTAGATGTGTGAGAACGTCTGTCACTAAGGTACGTAAAGTGTCGAGTCCTTCTTCGATTTGGGTTAACCGAGATTCGACAGAATTTGGAGGCTCTGGTTCGTTCTGGTGTCTTCGTCTGAACACTCTATGCGACTGATCTGTTCTTGTACCTGGAGGAACAAAATAAAAAGAAGGGGTACCGGCAAGTAACCCCATAGAATCCAAACAGTATGTATCTAAAGAGTCCGTTTTGTATGCCAAATTCAAAGAATTAAAATTGACAGCTGATGGATTCAAATTAGAGGCTAAACGTGTGATGTAAGTACCCAAAATAAGTGGCCTATTCGATCGCAAAACATGTTGAAACTGTATAGCAAACCAATATCCTAAATTTACCCTTTTTCCCGAATGCATGCACCATAGAAAAAATAATTCAGTTCTAGTTAAAGAAGCAGAAGCATCATTACGTCCCGAAAAATTAAAAGCAAGGAATCGGTGTATATATCGAAGTGCAGGACTATGAATTCCTATGTCTTTGCAGCGTTTCGGATCGTACGAAATCTGTCTCATTTCAGTTAATAATGCTAAAGCTTCATTAGCATCAAAGTCAGGTGGTATGTCGAGAAAAGAGTCATAATAGTCATCAGTTGCTAAATAGTTCTCATTAACAAATCCCAAAGCAACATTAAATTCAGAAATAGACAAACTATAATGTACTCCTAGCAAGCAAAAATTTACAGCATAAGGCGTATCTATGGTGTTGGCAGAACGGTTGAAATAAAATGTAGAATAAAATTCAAAAACCAACTCATAATCTGCAGGTTCATCAATAGCAGCAAAATCAGACCACCCAATAGCATCAAAATATTGATTAACAGATTCTTCAATATCTAAAGAATATAATGAGAATGAGTCGACGTGCTTATATACTGGAAGAGGGCGATGTTGAATTTGTTCGAATTGCGCTTGATGTGCGGGACTCGTAAATGTTAAATTCTCGTAAAATCTATTTTCCGGGGGCATGAATCATCTTCCTTGTCGAAACTGACCTCGCTCACGTGAATGGTACTCAGTGTCCTGATTTTCCGTTTCTTCTTCATAATTTTCGGCACCGCTTGCCGTTGGAGTTGATGAACTGGCCAAAGGTGGCTGTTGGCGGCCTCGGGTTTGTCTTCGCGTTGAATGAGGTTCAACACCATCGTTTGGGGATCGGGGAGTTCTTCTCGTACGTCTTGGTTGTGGTGGTTGTTGTGTATGGACGTTTGGTTGGGGAGAGGGGCGATCTTGGCTGTCAGACGAATGATGGTCGGTCGAAACGGGTGGCTCATGGGGCGGGTAGATTACGACGATCGGAGTTGGGCTATGGTTTCTTCTAGGGCGGCCCGGTTGCGGTGGTGAAGATGGGGGAGACTCGTCGGAGTCGATCGTGACAAAGGTTGGAGCGGAAAAACGGTGTTGACGTCGATTTACCACGGAAGGTGGTTCTTGCGCTGCGCGGTCGCGGGGTACGTACCATGGTGGAGTGGTGCAATGGCTTACTTGGAGGTTTGTTTTGAAGATGGTAAAGGAAAGAAAAATGGCAGTGTTGAAGATGAAGAAAAAAATAAAAGAAAGAAGGTAGAGTTTGAAAAAGATCTTTTCTTTCTTTGGCCGGTCAAATGTGGGTAAATGGGATTGTGTGTTGTTTATTTTTTTAGGGTAAAGAGAAGGCTAGGATGTGATGGGTGAAAGGTTAGGATTTGATGGGTGAAAGGTTTTTGTTTTTATTTGAAAGGAGTGGACTGTTGGGGTAGGAAGATTTTGGGTTTAAAATTTAATGGTGGGTTTTTTTTAGGTGAAAAGTTTGATTTGATGGGTGAAAGGTTAGGATGTGATGGGTGTAAGGGTTTTTTTTTTTAAATTACAAAAGGGTTGGACGGTTGGGGTAGGAAGATTTTGGGTTTAAAATTTGATTTTTTTCCTTTTTGGTTTTGGGTAGCTATGATGGGTTTGGGTTTGGGTTAATGGGCTAGTTTTGGGAAAAAGGATTTTAAAATGGTGGACATGTAGAGTGGGCCTTGGCTGAGAAAAATTAGTGGGTTGACATGTGGGATTTTCATTTCGTCTTGGAATGTTTCCCTGCAAAAATAAAAAAAAATTAAATAAAATAGCAAAAGTAATAATAATAATAGGAAAAATAAAAATGTTTTATTTTTTTTTATTATTATTATTTTGAAATTTATTAGCTAAGCTTTAAACTTAATAAATAAATTAAAAACTAAAATTTCGATATTTGGTAAAATAGTCGTGATAAATGCTCCAAGTAAGTTCCCAGGAAAGAGAGGTGAGTCACAATGGACATACTTAAGTACCAAGTCTTTCCTTAGAGAGAACTAATCCTCGACATGCATTTTCATTTTCCATTTTACCAAAAATTTTATTTGCATTAAGGAAAGAAAATTTGGGTTGCCTCCCAACAGCGCTTTGTTTAACGTCGTTAGCTCGACGACCTGTTATTCAAATTCTTGGCTCCTCGAGAACAATCTCCTCGATCGTGTGCGTTTGAAAATTCTCGTAGAAGGGTTTCAATCGTTGTCCATTCACCTTAAAGCATTTCCGGGTTTCTTCGCTTTGAATTTCCACTGCACCATTTGAGAATAGATTAGTGATAGTAAATGGACCTATCCATTTGGATCGAAGCTTACCAGCGAAAATTTTTAAGGTGGAGTCGTATAGGAGAACTTTTTGTCTTATTGAAAACTGCTTCCTAGTGATCATCTTATCGTGGAATGCCTTCGTCTTTTCTTTATAAACTCAAGCATTTTCATATGCATCGTTTCTAATTTCCTCGAGTTCCTGAATGTCCAACTTTCGAGCTCTTCCTGCGGTCTCCATCTCCATATTACACTGCTTAACTGCCCAAAATGCTTTATGCTCTAATTCGACCGGGAGATGGCACGGTTTACCAAAAACAAGTCGATAAGGTGACATGCCTATTGGTCCCTTGTAAGCTGTCCTATAAGCCCAGAGTGCGTCATTTAGTCTCAAGCTCCAATCCTTTCTGTTTGGTTTAACAGTCTTCTCTAAGATGGACTTGATTTCTCGATTTGACACTTCAGCTTGTCAGTTTGTCTGTGGATGGTAGGCGGTAGAAATTCGTTGAGTTACTCCGTACTTCTCCATAAGTGCACTTACGAGCTTATTGCAAAAATGGGTTCCTCTGTCACTGATTAATGCTCGTGGGGTGCCATACCTGGAAAAGATAGAACTTTTAAGAAAGTCAACCACAGTTTTAGCATTATCATTACGAGTAGCCTTTGCTTCTATCCACTTAGAAACGTAATCAACAGCTAAGAGTATATAAAAATTTCCAAAAGAAGAAATAAAAGGACCCATAAAATCGATGCCCCACACATCGAAAATTTCACAAATATGGATGGGAGTAAGGGGCATCTCATTTCGACGGCTAAGATTACCGACTTTTTGGCATTTTTCACAAGTTTTACAAAATAAGAAGGCGTCACGAAATATACTTGGCCAAAATAGTCCACACTCGAGAATTTTATATGCGGTGCGTTTAGGTCTAAAGTGTCCTCCACATGTATAAGAATGACAAAAAGTTAAGATAGACTGTACCTCTGTTTCTGCTACACACCGTCGGATTACCTGATCGGAGCAATGCTTCCATAAGTAAGGATCGTCCCAAATGTAATATCGAGCATCCTTTTTAATCTTATCTTTCCTGGACCTAGGTAATTCTGAAGGTATAGTACCTGTGACGAGATAGTTTACTATGTCTACGTACCAAGGATGAACCGCATTTGCTGAAAACAAGTTTTCATCTGGGAAGTTGTCTTTCAATGGTGTGTCATCTGTTGGAATCGGTAATCGACTCAGATGGTCAGCTACTAAGTTTTCGCATCCCTTCTTATCCCGGATTTCAAAATCAAATTCTTGTAGGAGTAGAATCCACCTGATCAGTCGAGATTTTGCCTCCTTCTTCCCTATTAAATACTTTAAAGCTACATGATCAGAAAAGATAATTACTTTAGTTCCCAATAGGTAAGATCTAAATTTATCTAAAGCAAACACAACAGCTAATAATTCTTTCTCGGTGGTTGTGTAATTGCTTTGGGCAGCATCCAAGGTTTTCGAAGCGTAATAGATAACATGAGGCTCTTTCTCTATTCTTTGGCCAAGAACGGCTCCCACACTTCGATCACTTGCATCACACATGATTTCAAATGGGAAGTTCCAATTCGGTGGTTATACTATGGGGGCAGAGACCAATTTCTGCTTCAGTACATCAAATGCATCTTTACAAGTCTGGTCAAATTTAAATTCTTTATCCTTTTGTAACAGACTGCAAAACGGTTGCGCGATCTTCGAGAAGTCTTTTATGAATCGTCTGTAAAATCCTGCATGTCCAAGAAACAAACGAATTTCCCTCACAGATGTGGGATAAGGTAATGAGTTAATAATATCCGTTTTTACTTTATCGACCTCAATACCTTCCGAGGAAACTATATGACCTAAGATCAATCCTTTTTCAACCATGAAGTGGCATTTTTCATAGTTTAAAACAAGATTAAATTCTAGGCATCTTTGTAATATCTTAGCAAGATTATCGAGACATTCATTAAAAGAGTTACCGTACACCGTGAAGTCATCCATGAAGACTTCAATGATTTTCTCGACGTAATCAGAGAATATGCTTACCATGCATCTCTGGAAGGTGGCCGGAGCATTACAGAGTCCAAACGGCATTCGTCTATACGCAAACGTTCCAAATGGGCACGTGAAAGTTGTTTTGTCTTGATCCTCAGGCGCCACCGGAATTTGGAAAAATCCTGAATATCCATCGAGACAACAATAATGAGTCTTACCAGCTAATCGCTCGAGCATTTGATCGATGAAGGGAAGTGGGAAATGGTCTTTCCGGGTAGCTGCATTCAACTTTCTGTAATCGATGCAAACCCTCCATCCATTCTGGACTCGAGTAGGAACTAGCTCTCCTGATGAATTTTGCACCACTGTCACGCCAGTTTTCTTGGGCACGACATGAACTGGGCTAACCCAATCACTGTCAGAGATCGGGTATATCATTCCAGCATCCAACATTTTCTGGATTTCCTTCTTTACTACCTCCGTCATGGGTGGATTAAGGCGTCTCTAAGCATCTCTTTTTGGTTTCGTGTTATCTTCAATGGAAATTCTGTGCATACACGTGGATAGACTTAGCCCTTTTATATCGGCTATTGTCCAACCAATAGCTTCCTTATATTCCTTCAGAACTCGAACTAGACTTTCCTCCTCGTCTTTGGTTAGTCTGTTTGACACTATTACCGGTAAGGTGTCTTTCTCTCCCAAAAAGACATACTTGAGGTGGTCTGGTAACGCTTTAAGCTCCAATGTTGGTGGCTGCAAAATCGAAGGCAACATTTTAACTTGGGAAGGTAATAGTTCAAGATGGTTACCTCGACTCGTCAATGATGATTGCGTCTCCAAGTGTTTGACAATTTCTCGCAACGGATCTTCTATAACTGCTAACTCCTCGAGACGACTCAAGACATCCATGTCAATGCTTCTGTAAAGGACAGTTTCCAACTCGTCAAAGTCATGATATTTAGAATAATTTTGAGTTAAACAATCTATACTATCGATACTGGAAATATTTGACAATGAGTTAGGATGACTCATGGCTTCGTAGACATTGAATTTCATGATTTCACCATCAAACTCCATTGTCAATGTTCCACTCTGAACATCAATTTTTGCGCTTGCGGTACTTAAAAATGGCCTTCCAAGCAAAATATCAGACGAATTAGTTGAGTTATCGTCCTCCATATTAATAATGTAGAAATCTGCAGGGAAAACTAATTCATTAACTTTAACAAGGACGTCTTCAAGCAACCCTTCGGGATAGATGACTGACCTGTCCGCCAACTGGATTATTACTCCTGTCTTTTTCAAAGGATCCGCGTCAATCAACTTATAAATAGGATAAGGCATAACATTAATGGAAGCCCCTAAATCGTACATGGCTTTCTTAATGCCTACATTACCTATCTCACAGGAAATAGCAAACATACCTTGGTCCTTGTATTTAGGCGGAACTTTCTTTTGTAGTACCGCGGAGACATTTTCTCCTACATTTACTCTTTCATTACCTATTAACTTTCTCTTGCTAGTGCACAATTCCTTGAGAAATTTCGCATAACGAGGGATTTGCTTGATAGCGTCGAGCAAAGGGGTATTCACCTCCACTTTCCTAAACGTTTCGAGGATTTCTTTTTCCTCCTTTTCTTTCTTATCCTTCGCGAGTCTCCCTGGAAAAGGAGGTGGCACCACAATTGGTTTTTGAATTTCTGACTCCGGTCTGACTTTTGGATCAGAGATCTGTTTTTCCCGTTTGTTGTCTTGCCCATGACTTTTGTCTGGAACTGTTTCCAAAACTTTTCTGCTACGAAGAGCTATTGCACTTGCATTCTGCCGAGGATTCGGCTCTGTCTGGGAAGGTAATTTACCTTGAGATTCCAAATGATTAACCACCATCGAGAGTTTACTAACTTGATTAGTTAACTCCTAAATTGATGCGTCTGTCCTCTGTTGGTACTTCGCAACATCGACGGCAAGTCTTTCCACAATAGCTTCTAAAGATATGCTCGGCTTGGGTGGCAGTTGCGGTGGTCTTGGCTGGAACGATGGATTATATCGGGGATTAGCTCCGTAACTCAAGTTGGGATGATCCTTCCACCCGGGATTGTAACTGTTGGAGAAAGGATCATAGCGTCTTTGTGGAGGTCCCGGAAAACCTCCGACAGCGTCGACATGTGCCGTTGAATTTTCGTTAAGGATTGGGCACAAATCCGTCGGATGTTCAGACGTAGTACATATCCCACACAATTGGGTACGATTCTTCTTTTCTGTAAGCATAGATTGAACAACATTAGTGAGCTTATCCAATTTATCTTCTAAGGATGAAACGTTTACCCCATTAACCCATCTTGTGGGTTCTGAATTTGGCTGATACTGTTGAGAATTTGCCGCCATGGTGGATATCAATTCTCTTGCCCTTTGAGGAGTCATATTGACAAGCGCCCATCCACTAGCTGCGTCAATCATTTTCATTTCCATAGGGAGCAAACCCTCGTAGAAATATTGAAGAAGTGATTGTTCGGTCAAACCATGTTGAGGACAACTTGCACACAGTTTTTTGTATCGCTCCCAATAGTCGTAGAGCGATTCGCTCTCCATTTGTCGAATTCCCACTATGTCTCTCCTAAGTTCAGCTACTCGCGATGCTGGGAAAAACCTGTCAAGAAAAATACTAGATAAGTCATCCCACGTTGTAATAGAACCTGGAGGTAAGTAAAATAACCATTCTTTTGCTGTATCAACTAAAGAAAAAGGAAAGGCCCGAAGTTTAATTTCATCTTCGGTTACTCCCTGTGGTTTCATGCTTGAGCAGACCATGTGGAATTCTCTCAAGTGGGTATGTGGATTCTCATTCTTCAAGCCTCGAAAAGTGGGCAAAAGATGGATCAGGCCTGACTTCAACTCGAATTGGGTTTCTCCGATTGGATAGTTGATGCATAACGGTGTTTGCTCGTTGGGAGCAGCAGCTAGTTGACGAATGGTTCGGTTTGCCATCCTTTCTGGTTCACTGAGGTTGTCTTCTACTTCTTTTGTTGCAGGAGGTGGTTCGGTTTCAGGATCAACCACTTCGACTTGTTTTCCACGTTCAATTGCTGCTACACGCTTAAGAACTTCTGTCTCTTTACGTCGTGCTCGTACTGATTTTTCGATCTCTAGGTCGTATTCGAGATCTACGGATGAAGATCTGGTCATGAAGTTGATTTAAACAATTATAAGTGTTGCCAGTCCCCGACAGCGGCGCCAAAACTGATGGGAGTCGAATCCACCAATATAAACCTACGCCTTAGTTCATAAATTATGCAGTATAGGGAGTAGGGTCGATCCCTTAGAGATTGGTTTACTGCAAATTGTTCCTCTATTGACCAGATTTTTGTCGGGGCAACTGTCGTGCCCAAGACGTTCGGGGGGATAAAAATCTGAAAACCTGAAATTAACAGAAAAATAATGTCAAAAGTAAAAGTTGAAAACAGAATAATAATAACTGTGAAATAAATATTAAGAAAAATTAATTAGAATGAGCTCAGCTTTAGGCGCGAATTTTCCTCATCTTTGAACCGATCCTCGAAATTGGATGAACTCTTCTTTTCCAATAAGCTAGTTATAGCTACCAAGAACGCCTCGGACACCAACTCTTCCTTGTGTAAATTAGTTATGGAACGTCCAATAACTAACTCTTACCGATCGAACAACCACGAAACGTTCGTGATTTAGAACTCCGGCAGCTTTGCGTTCTAGAAGAGCCTAGCTCGAACCAATGCCCTCAACCGCGTGGGACATTTAAATCCGGTTACTACTTCCCTTGACGGAACCAAACAGCAGCCTCCACTTGGCACGCCAATGTGTTCACAGAAAACCGATTAGAAACGTTCTTTTTTGGAATTCCAACTGTACGTCTAATCACACCAAATCAAATGACGTCTTTTTTGACTTAGTGTTGATCTGACTTTATGAGCTGACAAAATCATACTCTTAATCCGGAGAAGTAATAAGTACTGGAATTTTAGGAGTTAAATGGCTCGGGTTCGTAACTCACGGGTTTTGACGAGGCTAATTTTGGCCTAAAGCTGAAAATGGGTTTAGTTGGCTACGGTTTGGGACATGTTGGTATCTGATAAATTAATTAAGGTAGAAAAGGTAAAAAGATGGGTGATGTGATTGAGAATGGAGGTGGTTGAAAAAGGGAATTTGAAAAAGGTGTTGTAATTGGAAACTAGTAAAAGCTAGAAGTTTTAGAAATTAAAAGTTAAAGAAACTAAAGACAATAAATAAACTTGTGAAAAGTTGAAAGTAAAGGTAAAATGGATTGTTGGCTACTGGAACTAATAAATTGAAGGAAAACAAACTAGAGAATCAACCAAGGCTACGTAGAAAAGAGAGAATTGAGAGACAAAAGCTAAAATATTTTTTTGATTGATGAAATGATGAACAATACAAGCACTATTTATACTAGAGGATTTACTAAATTAGGAACCAACTAGTCATAGGAAATTAAGGAAAAAAATATTCCATGACCAAAAATATCCCAAAATAATCTCCCCCACTAAATCAACAAAATTTTCAGCTAATTAAAATAGGAAAAATTCTACTTTGGCCCTCCTTCTTTGCTTCTTTCTTTAATTTGGCCAAATTGTTCCCTTTTTCTTCTATTTAGCCCCCAAATTGCATTCCTGCACAAAATTCAATAAATATGGCAAAGTTAGTGGTGCATTCTCATAAATTAACCAATTTAATTACATAAAATATGTAACTTTAGCATTTAATCACTGAGATGCCATTTCTCGTTTTTCAATGCTTGGGTAACTATTTATGGTTCCACTTTTCAGTACATTAATCCATTTGGTGTTGCTCGAAGTATTGTAACACTCAATGTGTTACTTTTCAGTGAAGGAAAAATTTTCCATTTAGGCCATTTTATAATTTATAAAATTTTAAATTAAAAATAGTAAAATTGCACTTTTGCCTCCCAAAAATGATAAAATTTTGATTTAATCCTTAAAAAATTATTAAAATATAGGCTATTAAAATAGTGAAATTGCATTTTTACTATCGTAAAAATATACAATTTAATTTCGTCCCCCAAAAAATTTCTCGCTCTGCCCCTAATTGTAGCACTATATATGTACATGATTAATTTAGTTCAGTTATCAACTCATCTTAATTATTATTTATAAGATATATTTTCCATTAAAAATTGAAAAATATTTATTTTTATAATAAAAATATAACATGTACACTGCTAAAAATGTGCCTTTTAATTTTATAAAAATAATTAAGTGATAAATCTCAAAATTATACATGAACTTTAATTTAATGTGTAATTGTATACATGAACTTTAATTTAGTGCAATTATAAACGTGAAACTCTAATTATGGTTCAAATACATACTTGAAACTTTAATTTTGATTTAATCATACATATTTAAAGAAATAAATAAATCAATTTATTTTTATATTGG
Source organism: Gossypium hirsutum (assembly GCF_007990345.1). NCBI lineage: Eukaryota > Viridiplantae > Streptophyta > Magnoliopsida > Malvales > Malvaceae > Gossypium > Gossypium hirsutum. Next base: position 51,437,303 of record NC_053440.1, read on the forward strand.
ATAAATATAATTATTTATGTATGTAATATATAAACATAGAATGATGTTTTATCAATAATTGTGTTAATAATTTACAAGAATTGGATCAAATCAAAGTTTCATGTATAAAATTGCACAAAATCAAAGTTAATATATATAATTACACATTAAACTATATTTCATGTATAATTTTAATATTTATCCAAAAATTAATATAAGTGGAATGTTTTAATTTACAAGCAAACATTAAACACTATCAAAGTCAATTTTTTAATATTTTAGGTTTTTTTTTGTTGATTACACATGTACCACACATTAATAATTATTTATTCCACAATGTTAAACTGTTTTTCAAAATAATTGTTTTTAGGAAATAATTTTATATTATCTTACCGGTTCATAACCCCTTAATGCTAATAACATTTTATCAATAAAGTTAGGCTATCCGTATGGATGAAAACGTATGTAGCATTGATGATGACGAAACATCAATCACCATCGGTGACTAAAAAAAAAGTTGAAAGGGAAATTATTAAACAACACAACATTGTATAATCTTACGTGCTCCAATCTCATGGGAACTGGGATCTACTATAAATATTATACTAGATAAACAGGGCAAGCGAAACCCAAAGAAGATAGAACCTCTACTCAAGTAATATTTGTTGTTGGTGGTGAAGCTCAAAATAGAAACATGGTGAATGAGTTGAATGTCGAAGATGTTGAGTATTCAGAGCCAGTCAGTCCAACTGCACAGTATTTCAACAGCTCAGTGCTCTCCGTTTGCATTCTTGCTGTTTTGGACACCGAAATTCCTATCGATGATTCCCCAGCCTTGGGTTTGCTTAAAGATGTCTTCCTTCCCATTAGTCCTCGCTTCTCCTCCCTTATGGTATATATAATAATACATATATGTGTTCCACTTTATTTTCTCTTTCTATCTATCATTTTTATCACCTGTCTAATGTATACCTATGTATGTTTGAGTGCTTTCTACACGTGTATTTGAGGGTTAAGGTCTCATTTTCAGCTTGGAGTTTCGATATTCAATTACCCCCGCTAACTATTTGAACTGATCATGAGAAACAGGTTGAAGATGAAAATGGGCTAAAGCATTGGAAGAAGGTTGAAGTAAAGCTGGAAGATCATGTAAGCATCCCTAATTTCCCCTCAGGATTATCACCACAATCTTATGACAACCATCTAAGCAACTATCTGTCCAAGATAGCAATGGAGCAGCTCCCACATAATCGGCCACTATGGAATATTCATATCATCAAGTACCCTACTAGCAACGCAGCTGGTAATATAATATTCAAGCTTCATCATTCACTGGGTGACGGTTATTCTCTCATGGCTGCTCTTCTTTCTTGTCTACAAAGAGCTGACAATCCTTCGGTTCCATTGACATTTCCTTCACTTCTGCCCCAAACCCAAATCTTTCCGTTAGAGGTAACAGCATATTCAGGAACATTCCTAAAGTGTTACGGTCAGCCTTCAACTCTGTATCAGATTTTGGATGGAGCTTGATGAAAAGCAGCTATGTTGAAGATGATATTAGTTTGATAAGATCTGGGAATCCTGGGGTAGAGTTCAAGCCAGTTGTAATTTCAACAATGACATTTTCACTTGATGACATCAAACAAATCAAGACCAAGCTTAGAGTGGTACGTTTTTGGTACTAGCTTTTATCTCACATTTAATAACTCATTACATCTGCCTAACTGTCATGCATTTAATTATATTTATATACTTTAATGGAACACTTAAATTAAATGATTAAATAACTTATTCACATATCTAAATATTTATTGACACTAACAATGCATTTGAGAAAGTGCAGTTCTGCAATTTTCATTTTAGAGAAACAAAAAATGGTTGTTGAATAAACTTCCTTCCTTTTCGGGGTTCATTTAACAGACAATAAATGATGTGATAACGGGAATAATTTTCTTTGGGACTCGATTATACATGCAAGAAGGAAGGAATAAGTCGAATAATGAACATTCAACAGCACTAGTGCTGCTGAATACTAGGGCCATTCGAGAGTACAAGTCAGTGAAGGAGATGCACAAACCCTGTGCTGAGAAAGTATGGGGAAACCAGTTCGCCTTCTTGCATATTTCAATACCTGAATTAACCAGTTTGGAATCTTTGAATCCGCTTGATTTTGTGTGGAAAGCTCATAAACTTATCCAAAGACAGCGAAACTCGGGTGCTGTTTTTCTTACAGCTCGCCTTCTTGAGTGGTTCAAGAAATTTAAAGGCCCCGAGGTACCTTCTTTCCTACTTCATCAATATTTATATTTGAAGCATACTATACCCTATTTCCAAATGTTTTTAACATTAGATCCAAAATCCAACAATTTTAAAACTCCAAACAAAAAACAAAGTTTTTTTTCCAAATCCGAGACCCTATTTATATATTCTAATTAGAATTCTAACAGGTTAAATTTGAAATTGAATATATTTTAATCATAAAGAATCAAACTCAAGCATGTTCGACTTAAACTCAAGTTAGTCAAAATTTAAAATTAATTTAAACTTAAAATTAATCCAACCTAAAAAAATTTGGACTCAAAATTATTAAAATTTGAAATAACTCAAACAAATGAACACTTAATTTAAATATAATTATTTAAAAGATACTAAAAAAATATTCAATTTATTTATACTAGTAACAATAAAAAAAATATTCAAATTAAGAGTACTAGTAACGATAAAATATTTATACTAAGTAATAACTACTTTTGTTTATCCAAAAATATTTTCCTTGATTTTATACATTATAAATTAATTGATTTAAATCTATAATAAATATTTTATTTTATTTCAAAAACTAGTTTTGATAATTATTAATTTCATTATAAAGTTAGCCTATTAAATAATTTCTTTAATTTTGATTTAACATTATTTTAAGATTAAAAAATTGAACCTTATCTCTTTTAATAATAAAATAAAAATATGATTAAAAATACAAATAACTTAACTCTAAAATGTAGATTCAAAATAATATGTGTATTAAATTAAACTTAAATAAATAAACATGAAATAACCATAATTTGAAATGATTTGGATTCAAGGTAACTTGAAAATTTTAAACTCCAAATTAACCCGAACCAAAACCAATCCTGTGACAGCTCGTTTTCAGTGAAATCGAAACAGTGGTTTTGAGACCACAAATTTGAGGTTGAAAATTTTATTTTAATATTATTTTGTGATCTAAAGTATGATAGCATTATCATATAAAAATTTCTTTAAGAAATTTTACCGTTTGCATGTTCAATTTGTTAAAAAGGACTAAATCGCGTAAAGTACAAAAGTTGTGTTCAATTAGCTTAAGGTATTAAATAGCTATAGAACTTTAAAGTGGATGTCCTTATATGGTAATTAGAGCATTATATCCTCCAGTTTTCACACGGCCTAGCACACGAGCGTGTGAGGTTATTTCGAAAGGTACATCGCCTGGCACACGACGTGTGGTTTAGCCGTATGACCCAAGTCAGTGAGTTACATGGGCACGGACACGGGCTGGGACACAGTCGTGTGTCCCTTGCACCTTTGAAAAATTTCCATGTTTTTCGAAAAAATTTTTGAGTACTCGATTTAGTCCCGACTTGTTTTAATGTCTATTTTGGGCCTCGAGAACTCATATTAGGGACAACATGATTGAATTTGATTGGTTTCTAAAGGATCTAATTGTGTTATAAATTTAATATATATGATTTTTTTATATATAAAAGGTTAAAGTAGGTTGCAAGTCCCTATCTTTTTGAAATTTAATTTTTATATTGAAAAATAAAATCTCTTTATTTTTTATTTAAAAATACCAATCCAATAATTAATACTATTAATAAATATTTCAAAATTTCTCATTAATACACCCATACAATTAAACCAACTTATATACATCTACTTTTCCAACCATAATAAAAACAATCTTAAACCCTAACCAAATACATCTAATTTAAGGTATGAATAGTAGAGAAAGGCAAATTAGAAGATAGAGAAAAATCAATAATATTTTGCATATATAACAGGCAGCAGCCAAATACATCCACAGTACAATAAAGAACTCCAGCATGGGACTCTCCAACATGATTGGACCGGTGGAACGAATGGCATTGGCTAATCATCCAATTAAAAGCTTGTATTTTATGGTAGTTGGCGAGCCTAAGGTCTGTTTACAGATTTTATATATAGATAAAATCAATCGTATGTATATAGCAGATGGATTTGATGAATGCATTTGGTGTTTGCAGAGTCTAAGCATAACAATGATTAGCTACATGGGAAAGTTGAGGGTTGCTTTTAAAACCGAGAAAGACTTCATTGATCCCGAAAAGTTGAAGTCATCTATCCAGAATGCTTTTGAGAAGATACTCAAGGCTGCACAGGATATTGCTTAATTATGTCAATCTCAAATTCTATAGGAATAATTGTATTCTACCCTTGCTTTATTTCGGGTTAGGAATAAGTGTGTTATATTTGACATAAGATGTCTTATTTAGAAAGAAAAATATTTATGCAAATGTGTGCTATATACATTTATTTTTTAAATGACTAGGCTTTTTTTTTTCTACAATTCTTTTCTTCATTTCTATCATATTTTTATTTTTGTTAAATTGGTCACAATGGTATTGGAGAAAGTTAATAGAACCATTAACTTGTTAATATAGCATCTTGATGTTCATATGATATCTTACATCACGGTCCATTTCTATTTATTATTAATGTAGTATTATTTTTATTTTATATGTAATATATAAAATTTTTAAAAATTATAAATTTTTAATTTTTAAAAATCAGAAAATATTAAAAATAAAAAAAATCAAAAGAAAATCTTTAAGAAATCATTTCAATTTTCACATAGACAATCATAGCATGAAAGATGAACTTTCCTATTACAATTTATTGTGAATTTAATATTTTTCATAAAACTTAAAAAAGAAAAGCTTAATGAGAGAGAACTACTTATACCAATATAAAATTAAAGAGTTTTACATATTTTCTTGATTTTTAATCAAAATTAAACTAATGGTTAAAATTAAAAAATGATATTTTTTATACTATTTTCTTTCCTTTTCTACTTATTCTTCAACCAATTAGTTATCCTCTGCAAATATGAAAATGCTAAATAAACCTTTATATTAAGTCTAGATCTAAAATTAATTCTCATTTAATTAGAAAAAAAAAAACATCATTTTCCTTGGGACTCGATTATACATGCAAGAAGGAAGGAATAAGTTGAATAATGAACGTTCAACAGCACTAGTGCTGCTGAATACTAGGGCCATTCGAGAGTACAAGTCAGTGAAGGAGATGCACAAACCCTGTGCTGAGAAAGTTTGGGGAAACCAGTTCGCCTTCTTGCATGTTTCAATACCTGAATTAACCAGTTGGGAATCTTTGAATCCGCTTGATTTTGTGTGAAAAGCTCAGAAACTTATTCAGAGACAGCCAAACTCGGGTGCTATTTTTCTTACAGCTCGCCTTCTTGAATGGTTCAGGAAATTTAAAGGCCCCGAGGTATCTTCTTTCCAACTTTATCAATATTTATATTTGACGCATACTGTACCCTATTACCAAATGTTTTTAACATTAAATCCAAAATCCAACAATGCGGAAAACTAGATAAATTTAAACCTGAATATGTTTTCATCATGAAGAGTTAAATTTAACTTCAACTTAAGTTAATCAAAATTCAAAATAAATTTTAACTTGAAATTGACCCACTTATTAAAATTCAAGATAGCTCAAACAAATGTCCAATTTAAGAAATAGTAAAATCTATTCAAATCATTTACATTAGTAACAATAAAATATTTATACTAAGTGTTGAACAAAGAAAAACTCTTTATACTAAGTAATAACCTTTCTTTATCGTTTTATATACTATATAATTTTATTTATTTAAATTTATAATAAATATTTTAGTTTATTTCAAAAACTGTTTTTCGTAATTATTAATTTCATTATTAATTTAATTTATTAAATAATTTATTTAACATTATTTTAAGATTAAAAACTCGACCATATCTCTTTTAATAATCAAATAAAAATATGAGTAAAAATACAAATAATTTAACTCTAAAAGTGAATGATTCAAAATAATATGTGTATTAAATTAACTAAAATAAATAAAGATGAAATATTCAAATTCAAAATAATTAAAAAATTTTAAAATCCAAATTAATCCCACCCAAAATCAAGCCGTACGTCTAATTGAGTTATAAATTTAATATATATGATTTTTTATATATAAAAGGTTAAAGTAGGTTGTAAGTACTTATCTTTTGAAATTAATTTTTATATTTAAAAAATAATAAACTTTCTTTATTTTTATTTAGAAATTTCAATCTAATAATGAATACTATTAATAAAATTTACAAAATTTATCATTAATACACCCATGCAATCTGACCAACTTCATAAGAAGTATTGTTACATAAATCTACTTTTCCAACCATAATAGATACAATCTTAAACCCTAAACCAAATACATCTAATTTAAGGTTATGGATAGAGAAAAAGCCAAATTAGAAGAAAGAGCAAAATCAATAATATATTGCATGTATAACAGGCAACGGCCAAATACATCTACAGCACAATAAAGAACTCCAGCATGGCACTCTCCAACATAATTGGACTGGTGGAACAAATGGCATTGTCTAACTGTGGACACCATTCTTTGGATGAAAACGGGGTCGACTTGGATTTTGAAAACAAAAACGGGAGTCGCCACCAATCCTTTTTTGAGGTGTGATTGGGTCACCTTGAATAAGGATGTTTTTAATAAATAATTTGATTTTTATTAAAACAACGGTTTTGGTCTACGAAATTTAGAAAACGGGTACGGGGGTCGGTTACGCACGAGGAAGGATTAGCACCCTCGATACGCCCAAAATTGGTACCTAGTTGATTAGCTAATGTTTTGATGTCGAAAATTGAGAACTTGAAGGAATTAAAAATACAATCCTAGTATCATAAAAAAAATTGGAAAAGAAGCATATTTCACGTTATTCGAGAAAGAGAGTCATATCCAGTAAGTTAGAATACGATGTCTCGAATTCCCGATACGCAAATGAAAAATGTTTATTTAAAAAATTTAGCCCTCTCGGATTTAAACGAGATCACGACCAGTAAGTTAGGACGCGATTTTTTTTTAAAAACCCCGAGATCATTTAAAATTTGAGTTCAAAAAGATTCGTACATTTAGATTTATCGTGAAAATCGAAACCCAGTAAGTTAGGGTACGGCCTTCTCAAATCTAAACACGAAATATTATTTATTCAAAACCAATTTTGTTAAATCGAGTATAATAAAAAACACGAAAACCGTAACAAAAATACGAAAGCAAATTACATTTTTTATGCATGGTAAAACCATAATGAATATGAAAGTATAAAAAGTATAAAAAAATACAAGCAGTAACAACGATATAAAAAGGCCAAATCTACAACATAAAAATAACAAAGCATAAAAACAAATGAAATTAAAACATTCATTCAAAATAAAAATGAAAATAAAAATGAAACAAATAAATAGTAAATACGATTAAATATAAAGATATGTATAGGCAAAAATTAAAATGTATGTATATAAATATATATATATGTATTTATAAAGGTTAAAATATGTACATATATATATTAAGAAAGGCATAAATATTACAAAACATAAGAAGGTATGTATGTAGATAAAAAATATACAGGTGTGGATTATAAAATAAAATAAGATAATATATAATATACGTATAAAAATAAATAAAAAAAGATATGAAATAATAATATATATAATATATATGTTTTAATTATATATATATAGATAGATATGTATATAAAAATGAGTGTTTACATATTAGATAAGTTAAAAAAAAAATACGTATATGCATAAAAACAATTATAATAATAATAATAGCAATAATAATAGTAATAATAATAATAAAATTGCTAAAATATGGATTAAATCAGAATAAAACGGAAGTACTGGGCGAAATCGAAATAAAAAACAAAAAAGGACCAAATTGCAACGCGTGCTGAAAAGGGAAAGGCCAAAACTGCAAATAAACCACAGGCCCCAAAACGCAGCGTTGAAATGGGCCAAGTCGGAGCAAAATGAAATTGCAGGGGCTAAGTTTAAAAAGGAGAAAGTAACGAAAAAGGGATCAAATTATAACACGCTGCCAAATCAGGGGGACTGCGCGCGCAAATAGTCCAAAAACTAAAAAACGCGGATCCTCCGGGTCGGGTCGGGCCGACACGCGGGTATAGTCGATCGAACGACACCGTTTAGACATTGGTGCTCCAGGTGCCAAACGGCACCGTTTCACTTCATTATTTAAATAAAAATTTCATTTTTTGCTTCATTTTCCTCCGAAATTTCAGATCACCCCCCTTTTGTTTATTTGAGCTCTGCTAGGGTTTCCAAAAGAAGCCATCCTTGCCGTCATCGCTCCACCACCGGGACCGGTGGCCATCGTCACTCAAAAGGGGATTTTTCAGTCGGGCTTCAGACACCTTTTAAAGGCCATGCCACCGAGACGTAGATACACCGAAGGGAGAAGGCTTTCGGCTTCCTTCTAGGTCCGATTCCGGCGATGGTGAGGGATCCACGACCGTCAGAGGCTCCTATCGAATTCCTTTTACTCTTTTATTATATGAAAATGAAAGAAACAGAATCGAAAGAAAGAAAAATAGGTCAACCTTCTTTTCAATTTTTTTGTTCTTCGATTTCTTGATATTCTCTGATGTTAGTGATGTTTAAAAATATTCCCTCTGTTAGGATTGTAATATTTGTATATCCACTGTCTTTTCCAGAATTGAAAAAATCCCCTCAAACATAATAGATCCGGCTTTTTATAGCCGAAAGAAAGAAGAAAAAAAAGTTTGTCTTCGTTTCTGCTTGCGTGTTTGCCATCCTCTTTGCAGGTGATGTGACGAGGGCGGCGGAGTTGGTGGCTACCAGAGGAGTGGCGGTAGGTCTGGGGCAGGTGGCCGATGGGACAAAGCGATGGCAGAGGGATGGGCACAGCTCTAGGCTTGGCTAGGGTTTCCGCCCTAGTCTGACTGGGTTTGGGGCCGGTTGGGCTTATTGGGCCGTTTGGGCTCTGCCAATTGGGCTGATTGGGTTAGGCTAATTGGGCCTGGGTAGTTTTTTAGGTTAAACTTTGTTATTGGGCCCTGGGTCAAAATTTGGGCTTGTACAGCTGCCCCTCTTTGCTCGTTGTCGTGTAACGATAACAGAGCAAAGACTAAGAAAGCCCAATTTCGCCCGGTCTCGTCGAGTCTCGACTTCTTGGTGCTTTTCTTCTTCAGGTAGCTTCATTTCAATCCACTTTGTCTTGTTGCGTCGATCCTCTCCTCTGCAATTTCAAGAAGAGATATGACTTGTGGCTTCAATCCATTCTGTTGTAACTTCAGGGGGTAAGGTCCATCATTTGACCCGCTCCACTGCAACTTCAGGGAGATCGGGCTCATGTCTTCAACTTGCCCCACTACAACTTCAGGGGGATAAGTTTCGTGACTTCGCTTCCATCTATTCCACTACAACTTTAGGGGAATAAGATTAGACATGATAAGGATCACTATCTTCTGTCCGCTCCGCTACAACTTTAGGGAGACACGCCTTATTGTTTTCAGTCTGTTCCACTGCATCTTCAGGGAAATAAGACTTGATGCGATCTACTCTGCTGTAACCTCAGAGAGATAAGATCCTTTAATCCGCTCCACTGTAACTTCGGGGAGATAAGATAGTGTCTTCGATCTGCTCCGCTGTAATCTCAGGGAGATAAGATCTCTTATTTTAATCCGCTCCACTGTAACTTCAGGGAGATAGGATAGTGTCTTCGATCTGCTCCGCTGTAATCTCATGGAGATAAGATCTGAAATTCTTTGGTCTGTTCCACTGTAATCTCAGGGAGATAAGACCTGATATGATCTTCTCTACTGTAACTTCAGAGAGATAAGATCCTTTAATCCGCTCCATTGTAATCTCAAGGAGATAGGATTACTATCCTTGATCTGCTCCGCTGTAATCTCAGGGAGATAAGATCTGAAATTCTTTGGTCTGTTCCACTGTAATCTCAGGGAGATAAGACCTGTATAATAAACCTAATTATGCCTAATGATTAGGATGACATGATCAAAATGAAACAAATGCTCCTAACTAGACATATGTGAATGATGTTTGCATGAATGCAGAATTTTATTTTTCCGAGAATGATCTCGCTTAGGTTATCACTACTCGAAGTTTATCAAGGTTTTGTGACTGATGTGCTACAATGCCTTCTCGCTTGACTGATTTTTCTGAAGAAACATTTAGCCAGACTGTCCCCATTGTAAACCTCAAAGTTATATCCACTGGGACGCCAAAATTTGTACCATCATTCTCTCACAGTAATCTAAGGGTAGAAATATGTGGCTTTTCCTCTGTCCTCTTTTATCACAATTCGGGGATATAGGATCTGAACCGTTTTGGTTTCCTACACCATTCTCAAGGTGTCGTACCAAAGTCTTATGCGCAAGTGAAGGCTCTCTTCTCCGAGGTAACCTCTTCCTATTGCTTGATGATCATTGCTTGCTTGTTCATTCAAGCTTTGTAATTAACACGACAGCTTGTCATTTTGTTCAATCAATGTTTAGACAACGAAATCTGAAAGGATAGTCTTTAACTTAGACTCTTCTTTCCTAGCTATTTCACCCTTTAAACTTGGTATTTTCTAAACAATAGTCATGTTTCAGGTCCCTATATTATTTAGAAATTTTCAGAGTAATATGCAAAACTTATTTCCTGAAAGTCTTATTAGTTCGTTAATCATTATTCCTATGCAACATGTTTGCAAAAAGATCATAACAATGGATAAGAATAAAGCCAATTCTGATCATAACTCAAATAAAACATCAAAGATGGCGAAAGAAAAGGTAACAAAGAAATGGATTGAGAATGTGCGTTTTCCCAAAAAGAAAGGAAGAAAACAAAAGAATGTATTTTCAAGAATACACATAAGAACTAGGTGCCCCAGTTATCGCAGCTTGAGTTTCTTTGTACAAACTTTCCGAAGACCCTTCTAAGTTTGACATGTGTTCAGGAGATCTGCAATACTCTGTCAATGTTCCAAGACGTTGCATATCCTTTCTTATTGGTTCAAGTAAAGGAAGATCATCATATCCCCCAGATCAAAATTTGATCCGCTCAAGTCCTGATGTTCCAATCCTGCCCAATACTTGAGTCGCCCTTTTCGGGTTTTCGACTCAAGCCCTCTTTGGTCTCAAAGTGCCCTTTACGGGTTTTCACCTTAGCCTCTCCAAAGTTTTTTTTTTTTTTAGGAATCAAAGCGCCTTTTACGGGTTTTCACTTTGGTTCCCCTTTCTTTCATGTGAAGTATTTCTTGACGGAGTCTGCGTTTACCAGATTTGGTAAACTTTTGCCATCCATCTCGCATAGTATCAAAGCTCCACCGGAAAAGGCCTTCTTTACAACATAAGGGCCTTCCCAATTTGGCATCCATTTTCCTCTAAAATCTTTTTGCATAGGAAGAATCTTTTTTAGTACCAAGTCCCCTTCACGAAATTCTCGGGGGCGAACCTTTTTATTATAGGCTCGCATCATTCGTTTCTGGTACATTTGCCCATGGTGAATAGCTCTTAGCCTCTTTTCTTCTATTAGGTTCAACTGATCGTACCGAGATTGGATCCAATCGGCTTCATCCAATTGTAGCTCAGATAACACCCGTAGAGAAGGGATTTCAACTTCAATGGGTTCCATAAACCAGAGAAAAAGGCGTTGCCCCAGTAGAAGTTCTAACAGATGTTCGATAGGCAAGGAGAGCAAATGATAACTTCTCATGCCAATCCTTGTAAGTTTCAGTCATTTTCCCCACAATCCTTTTAATGTTTTTATTGGCCGCCTCCACTGCACCATTCATTTTGGGACGATACGGCGATGAGTTATGATGCTTAATTTTAAACTTGCTACAAACTTCAGCTATTGTGCTATTATTCAAGTTCGTCGCATTGTCGGATATGATCCTCTCAGGCATTCCATATCAGCAAATGATCTCCTTCTTCAAGAATTTGCTGACTACTGCTTTCGTGACATTTGCATATGAAGCAGCCTCCACCCACTTGGTAAAGTAATCAATTACTACGAAGATGAAGCGATGCCCATTAGAAGCCTTTGGTGATATTGGCCCAATAACATCCATACCCCACATGGAAAACGGCCAAGGAGAGGTCATGACGTGAAGAGGTGAAGGAGGCGCGTGTATTTTGTCTCCGTAAATTTGGCATTTGTGGCACTTCCTGGAATGATCAATACAATCTCCTTCCATGGTAGGCCAATAGTACCCAAATCTCATGATCTGTCAGGCCATCGTGAAACCACTGGCGTGCGTCCCACAAATACCCTCATGGACTTCTTCCAAGATTTTCTTGGCTTCTACCGCATCTACACATCTTAACAGTACTTGATCCTTCCTTCTTTTATATAACACTTCTCCATCTAAGACATATTCAATGGCTATCTTTCTCAGAGTTCTTTTGTCATTCTCTGTCGCTTGATCAGGGTATTCCCGATTCTTCACATATTGTAAGATACTCCGATACCAAGGACAATCATCTTTTCCCTCCTCCTCAATATTGCAACAATTAGCCGGGGTCTCAGAGATACTCATCTGAACAGGCCTCATTGCCTCAAGTCTATTCACCTGAATCATCGAAGCTAGAGTAGCTAATGCATCAGCCATTTGGTTTTCCTCCCGTGGGAGGTAATAGAAGGTGATATCGTCAAACTCCTCAGCCAATTCAAGAACTAGTTTTCTATAACCGATTAGCTTAGGATCTCTAGTCTCCCACTCCCCTTTGAGTTGGTATATCACCAACACTGAATCCCCGTATACTCTCAGTACTTTGATGTTCCGTTCAATGGCTGCACGAATGCCCATAATACATGCTTCATATTCTGCCATGTTATTTGTACAATCGAAGTCCAACTTGCTAGCAACAGGATAATGATCTCCACTTGGGATACCAAGACTGCCCCAACTCCATTACCCGTAGCATTTGAAGCTCCATCAAAATTTAACTTCCATACGTGATCCATTTGAGGATTTTCTTCAGTATTCGCCACATACATCAAGTCCTCGTTTGGAAATCGAAATTCAAAGATTCATAGTCCTCCAAGGCTCTACTAGCTAGGAAATCGGCTATTGCACTTCCCTTTATGGCCTTCTGACTGACATATACTATATCAAATTCTGAGAGCAAGACCTGCCATCTAGCCATTCTCCCGTTCAAAGCAGTCGATTCCATCATATATTTTAAAGGATCTAACTTTGAAATCAGCCAAGTCGTGTGATACAACATATACTGTCTCAGTCTTCGGGTTGCCCAGATTAGAGCACAACATAACTTCTCAATTGATGAGTACCTCATTTCGCAATCGGTAAATTTCTTACTGAGATAGTATATTGCCCTTTCTTTCTTTTCCGTCTCATCATGTTGGCCCAATACGCATCCCATGGAATTCTCCAACACTGTTAGATACAATATCAATGGCCTATCTGGACTTGGAGGTGATAAGACTGGAGTATTAGCCAAGTACTGCTTTATCCTATCGAAAGCCCTCTGACACTCTTCATCTCATTCACCCGGATTATGTTTCTTTAAGAGCCAGAATACTGGATCACATTTCTCTGTCAGTTGTGAGATGAACCGAGCAATGTAATTCAGCCTCCCTAGGAAACTTCGAACCTCCTTCTGAGTGCGCGGGGGAGGTAAATCTCGTATTGCCTTTACTTTGTCTGGGTCAACCTCGATCCCCTTTTTGCTAACTATGAAGCCTAACAACTTCCCTGATCTGGCTCCAAACGTGCATTTGGCCGGGTTAAGCTTAAGCTGAAATTTCTTTAATCTAAAAAATAACATTTTCAAGACCTGAACATGCTCTTCTTCCGTTCTAGACTTCGCGATCATATCGTCAACATAGACTTCGATCTCCTTGTGCATCATGTCGTGAAACAAAGTCACCATAGCTCTTTGATACGTTGCTCCCGCATTCTTCAATCCGAAGGGCATTACCTTGTAACAGAATGTTCCCCATAAGGTAATGAATGTGGTTTTTCTCATGTCTCCAGGATGCATCTTTATTTGATTGTATCCAGAGAAACCGTCCATGAAAGAAAACAATGAATAGCCCGCCGTGTTATCTACCAAAGTATCAATGTGAGGCAGTGGAAAGTTGTCCTTTGGACTAGCCTTGTTCAAATCCCTATAATCCACACACATTCGTACCTTTCCATCTTTTTGGGAACAGGGACGATGTTGGCTACCCAATCCGAATACTTGACCTCTTGTAAGAATCCAGCGTCGAATTGTCTTTTGACTTCTTCTCTTATTTTCAACACAATGTCCGGTCTCATTCTCTTGAGCTTCTGTTGAACGGGTTTACAACCCTCTTTTATGGGCAGACGATGCACCACAATGTTAGTACTTAGCCCAGGCATATCTTGGTACGACCACGCGAAAACATCCTTGAACTCTTGGAGCAAATTAATGAGGTCTTGTCTTGTCTTTGCGGTGATTTCAGTTCCAATTTTCACCTCCTTTCCATCCTCTAGGCTCACTATTTCTAACGATTCCCTATGAGGTAGGATATGCTTATCCTCTTGTTCCATCATTCTTAACAAGTCCGGAGATGCATCATAATCTTCGTCATTTTCAAAGTCGTGGGATCCTTCTGAACACACCTCTTGCTCAAAAATAGGCTCCGTGTTTGAGGCAGCGTCACTCATGTCATTGATATCTGAAGACCTATGAAGGCATATCAAAGAATATACCAAGAATATAAATTTATGAATATGTTTGTGCAAAAGAATTACAAATGAAAGAATTATTTGTAAGACAATCAACCAAATGAAAAAGAAAAAAATGACTGATCAAGATGAACGTTGACACGTATTTCATTAAAATAATGATATTTAGGCCCCATGCCTATTTCACAAAAAATTTCATATTGTTTCTAGGCCAACAAACAACAGGAATGTTTTGAGCATTACTCTGAATAAGCCCTAAAGACTACAGGGATTTCTTCAGCAGTCCAATTGTTTAGCTCGCTTCCAGGCTCATAAGGGCAGATCTCCAACAAAGCCCTCCTTTCCGTTGTTTCTATGGCGTTGGTATAAACGTTTTCCAACATTCCTCCCATGCCGCTACCGGACACTCCACATTCAGAATGAATAAATCCTCCCGACACAAAAGAAATAGATATATGGGGAAAGGTTAAAGGCTCCCACTTAGCTTCATGTCCATTCAAACGCGCCCTTCTTCTCTCTTGTCTCTTCTCTACTTCTTCTTCTTCTGCTTCATGTCTGGCTTGTACCCTAAACCAAATCTATCAAACTTTCTTTCGGCATTGGTGCCTCAATCCTTCCCTGAAGATATTTCCCAATCCTTTCCCGGGTAAGGCTCCTCTTCCTACCATCAATCGCAATCCCATCTCAGTGGTCCTGGATATTTTCGGTACTGGAATTCTATTTCCCTCCGCAATAAACATCGCGTTCACAAATTCTAACGACCGAAAAGAACATTCTAGTGCCTCATCGTTGATGTCCACATAAGGTGCATCGCTAGTCATCATTGCAATGATATCCTCCTCTGCATCTATTGTTACCAACCGATCCTCCGATACCAACTTCACCTTCTGATGTAATGATGAAGGTACTGCCCCTGCTGAGTGTATCCACGGTCTCCCCAATAGACAGTTGTAGGAGGGTTAATATCCATCACCAAGAAATCCACCTCATAATTGACTGGGCCAATCCTTAATGGTATCTCAATTCTCCCCATAACCTCCTTTTTTGTTCCATCAAATGCTCTTACTATGCTCTGGCATGCTTTCATGTGCGAACTGTCTATTGGTAATCGACTAAGAGTGGACAAAGGCAATACATTTAGTGCCGATCCATTATCAACCAAGGCCCCCGGGAGTGTGTACCCTTTGCATCGGACAGTAACATGTAGGGCTTTAGTAGAACCTCTTCCTCCGGATGGTATTTCATCATCACTGAAGAAGATAAAATTGTCAGCACCAATATTGTTGATCAGCCGATCCAGCTTGCTTACTGAAATATCGTCAGCCACATATGTTTCGTTTAGCACCTTTAATAGTGCATTCCGATGTACTTCCGAGTTTAAGAGTAAAGCTAATACAGAAATGCGGGCTGGCTGTTTGTGTAGTTGCTCCACAACACTGTATTCACTGTGTTTCAAAACTTCAGAAACTCCTTTGCCTCCTCTTCTTTTATTGGTTCATTTACCAATGGTTCAACTTCTACTGCTTTCCCTTTCCTCTGTTCTTTCTTCCAATTCTCTTCCCTGGACGACTCTGCCTGAGCGTCATATCTTTTTCCATTGCGCGTGTAAGAACCTATTTCCTGATTTCTTTCTGCTTCTTTTCCCAAAATGGTCACATTACACCCGTAATTCCACGGCACCATTTTGTTATCCCTATAAGAGAAATTTGATGGTTTCTGGATTACAATTTTCGGTGTTACTGGAGCCCTAACCTCATTCCCCTTAGGGCGTGAGATAATGACCACAGGATGATTTGGAGCCTTTGTTCCCAACTCTGTCGCGCATATGCTCCTCATTTCTTTCGCATCTTCGTAAAACCTCATCTCCTTGTTATCCATCATGCTTTGAACCAAAGCCTTAAATCCTTCACATTCTTGGATTTCGTGCCCTGTTTTATGGTGAAATTCACAATAATTTCCCATCTCATGCCCTTCCTCAGAATCTGAAATAACCAAACCTCTTTTCGCCATTTCTTTCCAGACCCGTTTCAATGGAGTTTTTACTTCAGCAATGTCAGTCTTGACTTCTTCTCCCGTACCTTCGCTAACCATATTCACCCTTTATCTGCGTGATTAGGTAACGATTCTTTGCGTTAGGTGAGTCGTCAAGTTTGACGACACCCAAATTGATAAGTCCTTCTACTACCTTCTTGAAGGCAGTACAATTTTCTATCGAGTGCCCAGAAATTCCCGCATGATAATCACATTGCGCATTCACATCATACCATTTTGGATACGGGGGTTGTAGAGGACTCAAGTAACGAGGAGCAACAACATGTGCATCGAATAAAGTCTGATACAACTCCTGTATGACATCGGGATTGGCGTGAATTGGGGCTTTTCAGTAGTTTGCCTAGCTCCTGACTCTTGTCTTGATGATCCCTGTTGATTAGCAACCACTTTCTTTGGTTGATTCACGGTAATTGACCTACCATAAGCATTCACATTATTCACTTCATTTTCTCTTTTCCTCGGGGTGCCCTCCTATTATTTTTCCTCCATCTATTTTTCCACTTTTAATGGCATGCTCAATCATTTCACCATTCATGATTATATCCGAGAAATTTTTGAAGCGCTTCCCAACATGTGAGTGATGAACGGGGCTTTCAAAGTATTAATAAAAAGCGTCGTCATCTCTTTTTCCAAAAGCGGTGGTTGGACCTGAACCGCCACCTCTCGCCACCTCTGCGCATATTGTCTGAAGCTTTCGTTCGATTTCTTCTCTAAATTTTGCAGAGTTATCCTGTCAGGCATCATTTCTGAGACATGATTGTATTGTCTCAGGAAAGCCTGTGCTAAATCCCTCCAAGTAACAATTTTAGCTCGGCTCAGCTGATTGTACCACTTTGACGCCGCTCCCGTAAGACTTTCCTGAAAGCAATGTATTAATAATTGATCATTATTAATATGCCCCGTCATTCTTCTACAAAACATAGTAATATGGGATCCTGGGCAACTAGTCCCGTTGTATTTCTCAAATTCCGGCATCTTAAATTTGTAAGGGAGCACCAAGTCCGGAACCAAGCTCAGATCCTTTGCATCTATTCCATAGCTTTCGATGCTTTCTATTGCCCTAAACTTTTCTTCTATCCATTTCCATTTCTCCTCAAATTGTTTTGGAAATTCCTCCTTCGCCTTGTCCTTTTCCACCATCTCGTCAAGATCTGGGACAGCAATATTATTCGGGCTATCACCGGGATTAAAGCCCGCTCCGGGTTGAAAATTCATTGGGATTGAAGCATCGCCTTGGAACTGCTGGGGCTTAACCGACACAGAGGGTCTCCGCAGATGCAGCTTAGTCTGTACTTGCGCATGCGGAGGCGTGAAACCTGGAGGATAAAGTGGTTCACCATTGTTTTCTTCTTCACTAACAATCACAGGACCTTTACCCTTATCTACTCCCTTCAATAATTGCGTCATCTTAGCCACCAGATCATTTTGGGACTCCTCCATCTTTTGCACCATGTCACGCTGAATCTTTTCTATTTGCTCTTTCATTTGCGCCTGCAACTGGTCTTGCACTTCTCTTTGAAGTCGCTCTAGCTTCTCCAACCTTTGGTCCATAATTTTTGTCTTAGCTCGGGTGCCGTAACTTTGTTGGTTTTCCAGGTTAACTGAAATGATTTTATTCGATTAGGTTTTTAATGGTCATTAATGCATATGATGTGATGCAATGCATGAAAAGAATGCAAAGAAAAAGAGGCACTGGTTCTAATTCAACTTCATTAGAAAACTTTACTAGATAAAGAGTTTCTTTACATAAAATAGACTACATATATGGCTTTGCCCTTACACTTAAAGCCTTAACCTTTCTAAGAAGCCAAGCTAATTCTCGGCCCCTGTCCGACTCTGACTCATACTTCAAACTTAATAGATCAGCCTGAACCGCTAGAGTTTGCAGATGATCAGCTACTTCGCGCACTTGAGTCACCGCCTCTCCCATAATATAATCTCTTTCTCCAATCTGCTCTTGAGACTGACGGAATTGTCTTTGCCACTGCTCATTACTTTCTTCCAGAAGCTCTATCCGGATTTCACTATTTTGCAATGCATTCTCTAGCCTTCCTATTTGTCTCTTCAATTCTTCAATTTTGTCTAAGCTCGCCCTTAATTCAACCGTAGCATTACGATTACCGTACTGGTGAAGCGATCTTTCTAGTTCAGTTATCCGGACCTTCAACTCCGTCTTCTCGTCTTGACAATCTAGTAGCCTCTTTCCCAAGGCGACTTCTCGAGCCCGAGTATCCTGGAATTTCTTTTCCCATTGATTAGCTTTCGTCTTTTCCTCCTGAATTTCTTGTCGCCATTGTTCTGGTGTTTTACCCAAGCCAGCAGCTCTTACCGACCTACGCAACTTCTTGTAATCTATCTTCAGGCTGTCCAAATCTTCTTCTGCTTTGTTCTTTCCTTTTCTCAATTTGTTGGCCTCTAATCTTTGAATGTCCACATCCAGCCCTAACTGCATTTTTTCTTCCTCTAGTTGTTCTATCTTCTTCCCCAATTCTAAACTCCTTTTTTCGAATTCTTGTTTGATGATTTCTATCTCAGAAGGTAAAACTTGTAAGTGTTCCTCTAAAGATCGAGCAGTTTCTGAATTTGACGCCGGGATGTTGTCGTTGATCCTTTGATCACGCCACTGACCATACTCGGGGGTAATTGTCGAACCCACGGCTAAGATCTTCATCCGACGAGTCTGGTTCCAGGCACTAGATATTTCTCGAACCTTCTTCTTGTAATTGTCCTCCCTATAGGAAAAATCACTATAAGCCAACCCCTGCGTTGCTGGTATGAATTGTCGTGATCTATACTGTCTTGATACGAGTAGAGGAGCATATCCGATAGCTCCCCATATCCCAAGCAGCGGAACCCAGTCAAAATCTCCACATCGGTACAATATCTCATCAGGAATTAACCAAGGAGCCCTCCATTCAATATCTTCATCCTGGAGATTCTGGAGTATCTCTATCCATTTTTCTTCTGAAATATCATCCCGTCTTGGCGTGGCCACCAATTCTCCTAGAGGGGAGTAGCTATCGGAGAATACCCGATAAGAGACCTTTTCGACTTTCCAGAAGTGGCTATGGAACCATGCCAATAAGAGCTGCGCGCATCCAATAAACCTTCCCTCCCCTGCTTTTCGACACGCATTTAAGGATCTAAAAGTTTCAGCGAGTATTGCCGGAACCGGTGTAACCCCTTTACAAGCCGATCAAACAAATCAGATACAGCCTCGTCTATGTGTCTAAAGCTTTGGGGAAAACCACTAGTCCATAGATACCTAAAGCGAAGACATCGACCCTTTTCTTTAAGTCAGGATGTACAAGCACCAAATCTCGCAAACTTTTCCAAGAACACATTTACTGTCGCCCTTCTGTTGGATCCGGGCAGCGACCCACTGCTCGCTCATCCCAGTGATGTTCATTAATTTCTTTAACAACGGAGGACACAAGCAGCTCTGGAATAAGCCTTGTCGACTTGAATCTTTGGGCACCGAAGCAAGGTCGTATACTCCTCCACAGTAGGTGTCAAATCTACATTCCCAAAAGTGAAACAACTGTAGGTAGGATCCAAAACTGAGCAAGGGCTCGGAATAAATACTTGTCCACTTTGACACTAAGCAGATAAGGTAGGTCACCGTAATTACAATAGAACAGCTGCTTGGCCTCGACATCCCATTGATCCCAGACTTCTTCATTTCTCGAAGGTCATTCTGGATTACACTGATACGGTAAAATCCACAATTCTGACACGTACCCTTCGGTAAGACTATCACTTTCTCCCGTTGTGTCGTTTCAGCCCATATCGACAGCCGCATTATCCTCTACTTTATCAACAAACCCTTTTCCATGATAAGCTTTCTACCAAGAAACTGAACGTAAATCAACACCCTTTTAGAATGAAGATGCCATGCAATCACAAACAAAGTAAATTAGCATTAAACACAGAATAAGATTTAAAATAAGCGACAAATAATACAACATTCATTTAGGTAAGCACTAAAAATTTGGATAGCCTACTAGGTCGGTTCCTAAGGTCACTACATGGTATGGCTCTAAGTAAGTACTGAACAGCAATTCCTCGATCTTACCCATTATAGGCTCATACAGACCGAGTTCGGTTCAGGGGGATACATTTCCCTATGGCATGCGAGATGAAAATCTCACGAAGACATAGGTACGGATGTATCCGAAAGCGATTCACTATCCATGCGGAGGTGAAAACCTCACGAAGGCGTAGTTCTCACTCCCACTTAAAGGTGTGACCAACGGTCATGCAATGCAATGTAGAAAGATAAAAAATTAAACAACAAGCAATTATAAACCACAACGATGAAAATGTAATAAAAGAATGAATGCGATGAAAGGACGTATATTTAAACCAAGTTTTTTATTTTCGACAAAAGACAAAAAATAATCAACTCGTGGCTCGACTCACTTTTGTGTCCCAGCGGAGTCGCCAAGCTGTGACACATTTTGGATGAAACGGGGTCGACTTGGATTTGAAAACAAAAACGGGAGTCGCCACCAATCCGTTTGGGTGTGATGGTCACCTTGAATAAGGATGTTTTTAATAAATAATTTGATTTTATTAAAACAACGGTTTGGTCTACGAAATTAGAAAACGGGTACGGGGTCGGTTACGCACGAGGAAGGATAGCACCCTCGATACGCCCAAATGGTACCTAGTGATAGCTAATGTTTGATGTCGGAAATTGAGAACTGAAGGAATTAAAAATACAATCCTGTATCATAAAAAAAATTGAAAAAGAAGCATATTTCACGTTATTCGAGAAAGAGAGTCATATCCAGTAATAGAACACGATGTCTCGAATTCCGATACGCAAATGAAAAATGTTATTTAAAAATTTAGCCCTCTCGGATTTAAACAGATCACGACCAGTAAGTAGAGCGATTTTTTTTAAAAACCCCGAGATCATTTAAAATTTGAGTTCAAAAGATCGTACATTTAGATTATCGTGAAAAAAACCCAGTAAGTTAGGTACGGCCTTCTCAATCTAAACACGAAATATATTATTCAAAACAATTTGTTAAATCGAGTATAATAAAAAACACGAAACCGTAACAAAATACGAAAGCAAATTACATTTTTTATGCATGGTAAAACCATAATGAATATGAAAGTATAAAAGTATAAAAAAATACAAGCAGTAACAACGATATAAAAAGGCCAAATCTACAACATAAAATAACAAAGCATAAAAACAAATGAAATTAAAACATTCATTCAAAATAAAATGAAAATAAAAATGAAACAAATAAATAGTAAATACGATTAAATATAAAGATATGTATAGGCAAAAATTAAAATGTATGTATATAAATATATAATATGTATTTATAAAGGTAAAATATGTACATATATATTAAGAAGGCATAAATATTACAAAACATAGAAGGTATGTATGTAGATAAAAAATATACAGGTGTGGATTATAAAATAAAATAAGATAATATATAATATACGTATAAAAATAAATAAAAAAGATATGAATAATAATATATATAAATATATGTTTTAATTATATATATAGATAGATATTATAAAAATGAGTGTTACATATTAGATAAGTTAAAAAAAATACGTATATGCATAAAACAATTATAATAATATATAGCAATAAATGTAATAATAATAAAAATGCTAAAATATGGATAAATAGAATAAAACGAAAGTACTGGGCGAAATCGAAATAAAAACAAAAAAGGACCAAATGCAACGCTGAAAAGGAAAGGCCAAAACTGCAAATAAACCACAGGCCCCAAACGCAGCGTTGAAATGGGCCAAGTCGGACAAAATGAAATTGCAGGGGCTAAGTTAAAAAGGAGAAAGAACGAAAAAGGGATAAATTATAACACGCTGCCAAATCAGGGACTGCGCGCGCAAATAGTCCAAAAACTAAAAAACGCGGATCCTCCGGGTCGGGTCGGCCGACACGCGGTAAGTCGAACGACACCGTGACATTGGTCCAGGCAAACGACCGTCACTTCATATAAAAAGATT